>NC_057794.1:102044555-102148752 GCF_018294505.1 Triticum aestivum | reverse complement strand
GCGGCGGGCGACGGCCGGCGGCTTGGGAGGGAGGAAGCAGGAGGTTGGGAACGGGAAACTTCCCTCCCGCGCGACGGGAAAGGGAGTGCGGGCTGGGGTCGAGCGCCCCCCTCCAACCCTCACTTCTACGGTTTGAAATTAGGTTTGAGAGTTGGACCCTTACTTTTTTTTGAGGGTTTGAGGGTTTAAGGATTCTAGTCTTTGCTTTTTTTGTTGCAACCCATAAAAAACGGTTATTTTTGAGGGTTTGAGGGTTTAGGGGCTACTAGTAATGCTCTTAGCGTGTGGCTGAGCCGGTCGGACCCGGCCGTAACCAAACCCTGAACCCTAGAGCCTGCTTTCCCCAAAAATCAAAGAGAGAGAAAAGAAGCTAGAGCCTGCCTGCTTGCCGTCGCGATGCCGCCGGCGGCCGGGGAGCTCGCCGGAGCTGGCGGGGGAGTGGAGGCGGAGAGGGTCTTCATTGGCGCCGGGTGCAACCGTGTTGTGAACAACGTCTCGTGGGGCGCCTGTGGTCTCGTCGCCTTCGGCGCCCAGAACGCCGTCGCCCTTTTCTCCCCTTCGGTCCGTCGATCTGGTCCTCCCACCCTTCTGTTTTTAGGTATCCTGCTGTTTTCTTTGCTTGATCCGATTGGTCTCGGTTCGTGTGTGTGCTGGAACAGAGAGGGGAGATCGTGACGACACTCCCAGGGCACAAGGCGGCGGTGAACTGCACGCTGTGGCTGCCGACCAAGAAGGATGTACTCCAAGGTCTGCTACCTCCTTTTTACACCTATTTTATGTCTCTTCTCTCTTAATTGTTAATTCTCTTCATATTGCATCTGAAAAACTGAAATGATTAGCTAGAGTAACCAGTCCGAAACAATACCATGTCTTGTACCGTTGCTGATGCACTGAGCTGCATTTTGAGGTAAAAATTAGAGTGTCAACCTGAAACAATTGTCTCAATGAATAATTGGTGGGACTTGAGAGGAGATAGTCGAGCAAAAGGTGTTTTTGACTGATCCTGTAACGAGTACTGAACCGTTGGCCGGTGGTTTGTTTCATTTGCCCCTCTGCAGTTCGAAGCAGGGAGACACACTATCTGTTGTCCGGAAGTTCTGATGGTGCTATTATGGCGTGGAAGATTGGTTCTGGAATAGGCAAGGTGAATTTCTTCTGTTTCACCATATACATGTTTGTTGTCGTTTGAATTCTGTTTGAAGCCTTTGCTGCAATTTCGTGGCATTAGATTTCTTCTTCTTCTCATTTGCTTGCTTGGAATATGTTTATCTGTTTATTTATCAAGTTGACCCAAGTTGATTGATTTTGCTGTTTGTCTGCTTTGCAGTGGTCTCATGTTTTGCAACTACCAGCCATGCATAAGAAAGGCGTGACCTGTCTTGCTGGAAGGATGGTGTCGGATAGGGTAACAATTTTCGCTTCCACCTCCTCAGATGGTATGGTGGTTATTTGGGAAATGGTGGTTGAGCCGACTGCTGGTGGTAAGATGATCGACTAGCATTTTGATACTTTTTACACGGATCCTAAGCTTAGTGATTATATCTTGAATAGTCGCATTGATCTTTAGCTTATCTCTAAAGCAAAATTTATAGTCCAATTTTTTTAACTTGTATGATCTTAAAGCTTTACAAATGCTTGCTGCCATCCCATTTAAGTTATTTGGTTTCACTTCTGCAGGCTCCTGCAAAGTGTCTTGTTTGCATTCTCTTTCCGTTGGTTTAAAACCAATGGTTTCACTTTCATTAGCGGTGTTGCCAGAACAGGAAGGCTGCCTAATTTTAGCAATGGGAGGATTAGATCATAAGGTCCACATATATTGTGGGGATCAGTCAGGCAAGGTTTGTAAGATTTCTTATTGCTTCCATTGCTATACCTGCTTGCATTTCCTGTACTGACCAGCATTTTATGATGTGCAGTTCATTAAAGCCTGTGAACTTAAGGGCCATTCTGACTGGATTAGAAGTTTAGACTTCTCTTTACCTGTGATGACGAGCAGTGAGAAACACGGCCTTTTTCTCGTTAGCTCGTCTCAGGACAAAACTATTAGGATATGGAAGATGACTTCAGATGTGCAACAAAGGAAGGATAATATTGGGATGGCCTCCTACATTGAAGGTCCTCTATTTGTGGCAGGTAATACAAGTTACCAGGTATCATTGGAGTCTCTTCTTGTTGGGCATGAAGATTGGGTATATTCAGTAGAGTGGCAGCCTCCTAGACTGCTACTTGGCGGTAAAGCTCATCAGCCAATGAGCATATTATCTGCATCAATGGACAAGATGATGATGATATGGAGGCCTGAAAAAAATACTGGCCTTTGGATAAATTCAGTGACAGTTGGTGAATTAAGTCACTCAGCACTTGGATTTTATGGTGGCCATTGGGAACCTGATGGTAAATCTATTCTTGCACATGGCTATGGTGGATTTTTTCATATGTGGAGAGATGTTGGACTGGATTCTGAAAATTGGCAGCCCCAGATTGTCCCTTCTGGTCATTTTGCACCCGTATCTGACTTAACATGGTCTAGATCTGGTGAATATTTGCTAACAGTTAGCCATGACCAGGTAGGTTCTTATACTTCAGCTTCAGCGCAGTCTTATGGAACATTTATCTTTGGTTATTATCATTTTTGCGTACTTACTTGCTAAGCCTGTTTTGCATCAATGTTTATTATGCAGACAGCACGCATATTTGCCCCTTGGAGAAGTCATGTTGACCCAGGAGATGTGATTTGTTGGCGCGAAATCGCTCGCCCCCAAATCCATGGGCATGACATTAACTGCGTGGCATTCATTCAGGGTACAGGAAACCACCGGTTTGTTTGTGGTGCTGATGAAAAGGTCTGTAGAGTCTTTGAAGCTACTTTATCATTCCTGAGGACCCTACAGGAAGCAACTTTGTTGAAACCTGACAATGAGGATTTTGACGATGTGCAAGTCCTTGGAGCAAATATGTCTGCTCTTGGGCTTTCACAGAAACCTATATATACACATGGTAAAAATCCCTCACGTATTGGGCATAGTGTCTTGTTAGCTTTTCATAACAAATTTTAGTAGCAATTTTTTTTTCAGTTATTCTTTTTCATTTGACTGATACTTTTTATTGATGGTTTTATGCAGGAAAGGAATCCCCAAGCAGCGCTTCTAATGATGGTCCAGATTCCATGGAGACGATTCCTGATGCAGTGCCAACTGTGTTTACTGAGCCTCCTGTGGAGGACCAGCTTGCATGGAATACCTTATGGCCTGAATCTCACAAACTTTATGGGCATGGAAATGAACTCTTTTCCATCTGCTGTGATCATGCAGGGAAGCTCGTTGCATCATCGTGCAAGGTATTACTGCATGCTTTCTTGTTGTGACTGAAAATTTTTGTATGATACCTGGTATCAGTTGCGTTCAGCCAGACATCATCATCACCATGATCATTTACCTCACCTGGCCACAGTTATGTTACTTGATTGTTCTTGTTTAGAGCATGTACGGTTCAGCTAAGTGCTCAAATGTGAATCTGCAAACAGATGTTTTTTTTTCCATTTTCATAGAAACTTGAATGGATACTAGTATTGCTGGGGCTTTATTTATTTCTGGGAACCACTTAAATGTTTTGCCACTGCCGCAAATAGTTTTGTATCTATGCATCCTCATGTGGCAAGAATGCATATTACAGTACTATTTGTCTCCATATGACTACTGGTGGTAGTTGATGTACTCCCTCCGGTCCTTTTTACTCTGCATATTAGAATTCTCTGGAGTCAAACTTCACAAAGTTTGACCGTGTTTATATGAAAAAATATCAACATCTGCCATGCTAAAGTTATATAATATGAAACTTTAAATCATGACACATCTAGTGATATTGATTTCATATTATGAATGTTGACACTGTTTTCTACAAAGTTGGTCAAACTTTACGAGGCTTGACTTCAGTCAAATCTTATATGCGAACTAAAAAGGACCGGAGGGAGTAGAATGTCTATATTTACTAGGGAGTTCTGAATGATACTTGATTCTCTTGCAGGCTCAATCAGCACCAGTTGCTGAGATCTGGCTCTGGGAGGTTGGAACATGGAGAGCCGTTGGTCGCTTGCAGTCTCACAATCTGACAGTTACACAAATGGAATTTTCTTCTGACAATGCTTATCTTCTGAGTGTATCAAGGGATCGTCACTTGTCCGTCTTTTCGATTAAGAAAACTGGTGAGTGATTTTTATCTTTTAGTTTCATATACCTTTTTTGTTGTATTGGATCCAGTGCTCATGGTCTGCAATTGTTGGTGTCATCCCACTTACGTAACTCTTAGAGGAAGGAGCACAGCATCACCTGGTTACAAAGCATGAAGCACACAAAAGAATCATATGGGCATGCTCGTGGAACCCATTTGGGTACGAATTTGCAACTGGTTCAAGGGACAAAACTGTCAAGATATGGTGTGTTCAAGATGCATCTTCTGTCAAGCTGCTCGCCATATTGCCTCAGTTCCGTGAGAGTGTCACAGCATTGGCCTGGACGGGCCGTGACCGTGCTCGTAATGCCGGCATTATTGCTGTTGGCATGGACAATGGGCTGATCGAGCTCTGGAGTGTTTCAGGGGGGAGAGCTGCTTCAGAAAGTAGCTCAGATCCGTCCCCCCTCAGCGTTGCATGCATGCTCCGGTTTGATCCTCTGTTGTGTCATGTGTCAACGGTGCAGCGTTTGCGGTGGCAGAAACCCGACTCGGCTGATGAGAAAGCAGCAATTGAGCTGGCTTCTTGTGGATCTGATCACTGCGTCAGGGTGTTTGCAGTCCGTGATACTTGAGGTATTTATGCAACATCGTGACTCTGAAATTTTGAGCAGATGCATCTATTTTGTTATCATGACATAGGCATATAAGTCTAGATTTAGCGGACTAAAATCCTGGCAGTTCTTGGTGCCCTTGGCAATCCTCCCTGATGTTGTAAAACTTTTATCGTTCTGTTTGTGAGATAATATTGCTGTATTGCAATGATGTACACCTTAGTTGACTGGTGAATGCAGTGCGTTGGGATTTTCAATCCAATTTGTTAAGCTCTAAGACTGGTACATTGTTGAATACCATGTGCACAACTTTTGCTCATGTATCATCTATTCTGCAACTGCTTTATATTTTCCAACTGTATGTGGAAAGTTACATACAGCCATTCCAGCTGTTTTATGGGAAGCTTTCAGGTTCCAGCAGCAATGCAGCAACTGAGTGAACAAGAAATGTGAAGGCCACAATCTCAAACAGCACTAGTTCTCTAGGAGTAGGGTGCATGAAGTGGATCAGGCAATTTTGTAGATCAAATCGACAAAATCAGACTTTGGATCCGACACTGGAACTGTATATGAAACTTAGTGAATCAGGCAATTTTAGTGATGGAATCAACAAATAGTCAGTATCAGATTTCTGAAGCTCTGGACTCCTGACAGCATCTAACAGAAAAGAATGGTTTTGCTTCACTAGTACTCCTTCGGTTTCTAAATAATTGAACTTCTAGTGTTTTTCAAAGTCAAACTTCTTTATGTTTGACCAAGTTTATAGAACTTTAATCATTTTGGAACAGAGGGTGTACTGATTATTTCAACATTGACAGGAGCAAAGCTGCAAAGGAACATAAACTTCCATGCTTTATTGTCCCCTAGTATGTCAAAGGCGGAAAAAAAAGATCACACTACATAATAGGCCATCTAATAGGAAAAAGTAGCTTTGCTTCACTAGTACTTTACTGTACATACCATTACATAGTTTGAATGCACGAGAAGTTTCAACATAGAAAACAGATAGAATACTTGTAAAAGAGGGCATACGCAAACAACCCCAAAACAGCAATCTGGACATCATAGACTTCACCCATGGCACAATTAGTGAAGGCTGCTACACGCATGCTGGTAGCTAGCAA
Source organism: Triticum aestivum (assembly GCF_018294505.1). NCBI lineage: Eukaryota > Viridiplantae > Streptophyta > Magnoliopsida > Poales > Poaceae > Triticum > Triticum aestivum. The sequence goes on along the minus strand of NC_057794.1, from coordinate 102,142,847 downwards.
CTAACATGTACTACTAGGAAAGGTCTCACGATGCCCATAGGCGACGATCTTGTACACTTCAAACAAACGGGGAAGACTTTGCATCTGGTGCATGCTAAGGTTGTGCTTTCCTTTCCTCTCTCAAGCAAGAAACAAAGTAATCCTAATCTTGCCTTGCAAGGCAAAGATATGATGAATCCCAATTGGTTACCAACTCCAACAGTTAATGTGTTTAATGCCGTCAAATCACACGGAAGAAGCAAGATTTTCCGTGTCTTGAAACTCTTGATCAAAGATGTTACCCAAACAGCTGTTCTTGGGTTACAGACCTGAAGAAACTTGGCATAGTTTAGCCCTGAAGGCAAAGCAAGTCAGGGCTTACGGGGTGGGGCACTGGCCAGCCAGATATTACTACTAAAGAGCTTTGTTTCATGGAGACTGCAGGAATGATGAAACCTTCTAAATGGGAAGCAAGCAAGCAGAGGAGATCAAGAATCTCCTTCTCAAGATAATAATTCCCTTGGCTTTTCCCCTGGCAGGTTCTTTTATCTGCGGCCTCATAGCAGATAGAGCAATCAGGCACAGTGACCTAGACTCATCTGATAACTCAATCCAGTTGGATCAATCATCGTCAGACGGTTTGAGATTGATTCAAGGAGAGGAGGGAGGAGGAGAAATGGAGTCCCCGAACCGGGCGCCGCGGAAGCTGGTGCAAGCGGAGACCCCCTACAGCACCGGCAGGGTCGTCGGCGGTGGACATGCGAAGCAGGCTTCTCTCACTGAAGAAATCATGGTGGCGCAGGACACCGAGAGCTCATCGGAAGTTTCAGTCAACAACCAGAGGCTCCAGGACGTTCAGGGGACGCCCGCCGGCGCCGAAGAGGTCGGGAGCCTGAAGCGCGTGGTGTCGGCCCTCGAAGAGCGGGCCGCCGGCATCGAGAAGCGGTTCCAGGACTACTGTGACGCGAAGGAGCAGGAGGCGACGTACCAGAAGATGCAGATCATGTGCCTGGGGATGAAGCTGGAGCTGCTAGAGTCCCAGAACCAGCGGCTTGAGGCGGCCGCCACGGAGATCCGGGCCGCCGCCGAAGAGTTCGCCGTGATGCGGGCGGGCCTCGACGCGCTGCAGAGCAAGTTCAGGAAGGTCGCCAAGAAGAGCAGGCAAGAGTTCGACGCCATTGATGGGAGGATCCTGGCCTTGGATGCCCGGGAGGCAGAGATGGCGGCGAGGTGCCGAGGCTTTGAGCAGCTCATGGCGGAGATGAAGGAGCTGGTTTCGCAGCTGCAGAAGGGGAAAGGAACAGACAGTGAGGTACGTATCTTCTTCTTCGCTTCGTCGACATTTTTACTTCCATTTCCGTCTGATCAAAGGTTTTTCTTGTGTGTTGTGCATGGCGTAGAGCGTGGAGGTCGCCGTGGAGAGGAGCATGCGGAAGCTGTCGAGCAGCAAGGACCTGCTGGACGGGATGGGGGTGCTCCGGGACCGGTGGGCGGCGGACATGGAGGAGCTCATCTACCTCGGCTGGATCACGGCGTGGCTGCAGCACGACCTCCTGGTCAGCGACGGCGAGGGCGGCGCCGCCAAGGGCCCGGCGGCGATTGGGGACGACGACGACGATGGCACCCACCCGACGGCGGAGGAGCAGCGCAAGAAGGGGGAGAAGATGGTGGCGGTGGCCGCGCCGATCAACGAGGTGGAGCTCCGCAAGACGTCGTCCAACGCGTCGTCGTGCGCCGCGGGAGAGGAGTCGTGCATGGGGCTGGCGGGCTGCAGGACGGGAATCGGACGCCCGAGATTGCTCCGCAAGATCAGAGGGTGGGCCAAGGGAAAGGGTCCAAGCAAGAGCAGTGAGTGATGAATAATTCATTGGTGCTGATTAATTTGCTTGTGATCACTCGTGAGAATAATGTATGTTTGAGTCAAATTGCGTTGTTGAAAGATAATAAATATGGTGCATATGATGTGTTTTTTTACCCAGTTCAATCACAGATGCTGACATACAGTGGCGAATTCAGAAAGAAAAAGAAGGGTGGGCTCAAAGTTAACAGCGAGAAAACTAATGTCATTTTGAAGAGAAAAAAGGCATTTCATCAAAAAAGAAAAGAAAAAGGCATTAGCTCCTAATCCTATTGTCCAAATTAGCTAATATTTTGCTAGAGTACTACTAAAACATATGTATTAGTATTGTCATTCTCTGGTTATTTTTAATGAAATTTCTTGAACGAAAGTTCAAATCTATCTACCTAAATAGTCATTATCTCCTAGTCGTTTTGCTCCAAACAAGGTAAAACTTTCCTAGATTACTACTGGAAACATGAAGTATTTGCTAGTTTTTTCAACAGAAGTATATCAAAATTTTAACCAAAATTTGAATTTATTTAGCAAAATATAGTCAATATCTCTTAATCCTTTTTCTTCAAATAAGCTCTAAATTTGCCACATTGCTACTATATATTTGGTGTTGTGTTGTTACCTGTGGGCTGTTGGTATTGTATGGCTGAGAATGAGAGATTGGGTTGCTGGGCTAGGAGCCTAGGACATGTAGTAGTAATAAAAATGTATATTTGAATGGTAGGCTAAAGCCTGTTGAAGCCCCCCTACTGGACTCGCCAATGACCGCACACCCACACTCTACATCTATGAGCATCTCCGAGATACTGAGCTAACACAACATCTTAAGATTCTTCTATTGAACGAACATTGGCAGAAGGGTTAAAATAAATCTAGGAAATGTGTGCACTAGTGCCAGTGTAGGACCTAAACTCTGGTGGGTTTCACCGCACGAAACCTAACCATCCGAGCTACAGTTTGCATACGATGTTGGATACCATGACTAGTGCTACCTCTTGAGCACTGCGTTGAATTTCCCCGAAAAGGAGAGGATGATGCAGCAAAGTAGCGTAAGTATTTCCCTCAGTTTTTTGAGAACCAAGGTATCAATCCAGTAGGAGGCTACGCGCGAGTCCCTCGTACCTACACAAAAACAATAGCTCAACGCAACCAACGCGCTTAGGGGTTGTCAATTCCTTCACGGTCACTTACGAAAGTGAGATCTGATAGAGATGATAAATAATATTTTTAGTATTTTTGGTATAGAGATGCAAAGTAAAAAGTAAAAGCAAAGTAAAAGCAAAGCAATAATAAAGTGATGGAGATTGATATGATGAGAAAGAGACCCGGGGGCCATAGGTTTCGCTAGTGGCTTCTCTCAAGAGCATAAGTATTCTACGGTGGGTGAAAAAATTACTGTTGAGCAAGTGACAGAATTGAGCATAGTTATGAGAATATCTAGGTATGATCATGTATATAGGCATCACGTCCGAGACAAGTAGACCGACTCCTGCCTGCATCTACTACTATTACTCCACTCATCGACCGCTATCCAGCATGCATCTAGAGTATTAAGTTAAAAACAGAGTAACGCCTTAAGCAAGATGACATGATGTAGAGGGATAGTTTCATACAATATGATAAAAACCCCATCTTGTTATCCTCGATGGTAACGGTACAATACGTGCCTTGCTGTCCCTTCTATCACTGGGAAAGGACACCGCAAGATCGAACCCAAAGCTAAGCACTTCTCCCATGGCAAGAACAACCAATCTAGTAGGCCAAACCAAACTGATAATTCGAAGAGACTTGCAAAGATAACCAATCATACATAAAAGAATTCAGAGAAAATTCAAATATTATTCATAAATAGACTTGATCATAAACCCATAATCCATCGGTCTCAACAAACACACCGCAAAAAGAAGATTACATCGAATAGATCTCCACAAGAGAGGGGGAGAACATTGTACTGAGATCCAAAAAGAGAGAAGAAGCTATCTAGCTACTAACTATGGATCCGTAGGTCTGAAGTAAACTACTCACACTTCATCGGAGAGGCTTGGATGATGATGTAGAAGCCCTCCATGATCGATGCCCCCTCCGGCGGAGCTCCGGAATAGGCCCCAAGATGGGATCTCGTGGATACAGAAAGTTGCGGCGGTGGAATTAGGTTTTTGGCTCCGTATCTAATTGTTTGGGGGTACATGGATATATATAGGAGGAAGAAGTACGTCGGTGGAGCTTCGAGGGGCCCACGAGGCAGGGGGCGCGCCCTAGGGAGGGCGCCCTCCACCCTCGTGACCGCCTCGTGGCTTTCTTGACGGAGGGTCCAAGTCTCCTGGATCTTATCTGATGAGAAAATCACGTTTCCGAAGGTTTCATTCCGTTTGGACTCCGTTTGACATTCCTTTTCTTCGAAACCCTAAACAGGCAAAAAACAGCAATTCTGGGCTGGGCCTCCGGTTAATAGGTTAGTCCCAAAAATAATATAAAAGTGGATAATAAAGCTCAATAATTTCCAAAACAGTAGATAATATAGCATGGAGCAATAAAAAATTATAGATACGTTGGAGACTATCAAGCATCCCCAAGCTTAATTCCTGCTCGTCCTCGAGTAAGTAAATGATAAAAATAGAATTTTTTATGCGCAGTGCTACTTGGCATAATTTCAATGTAAATCTTCTTAATTGTGGTATGAATATTCAGATTCAAAAGATTCAAGACAAAAGTTCATATTGACATAAAAATAATAATACTTCAAGCAGAATAACAAAGCAATTATGTCTTCTCAAAATAACATGGCCAAAGAAAGCTATCCCTACAAAATCATATAGTCTGGCTATGCTCTATCTTCACCACACAAAGTATTTAAATCATGCACAACCCCGATGACAAGCCAAGCAATTGTTTCATACTTTTGACATTTTCAAAACTTTTTCGATCTTCACGCAATACATGAGCGTGAGCCATGGATATAGCACTATATGTGGAATAGAATAGTGGTTGTGGAGAAGACAAAAAGAGGGGAATCTAGTCTCACATCAACTAGGCGTATCAACGGGCTATGAAGATGCCCATCAATAGATATCAATGTGAGTGAGTAAGGATTGCCATGCAACGGATGCACTAGAGCTATAAGTATATGAAAGCTCAAAAGAAACTAAGTGGGTGTGCATCCAACTCGCTTGCTCACGAAGACCTAGGGTATTTTGAGGAAGCCCATCATTGGAATATACAAGCCAAGTTCTATAATGAAAAATTTCCACTAGTATATGAAAGTGACATAATGAGAGACTCTTTATCATGAAGATCATGGTGCTACTTTGAAGCACAAGTGTGGTAAAAGGATAGTAATATTGTCCCGTCTCTCTTTTTCTCTCTTTTTTTTTGTTTGGGCCTTCTCTTTTTTTATGGCCTCTTTTTTTTCGTCCAGAGTCTCATCCCGACTTGTGGGGGAATCATAGTCTCCATCATCCTTTCCTCACTTGGGACAATGCTCTAAAAATGATGATCATCACACTTTTATTTTTCTTACAACTCAACAATTACAACTCGATACTTAGAACAAAATATGACTCTATATGAATACCTCCGGCGGTGTACCGGGATATGCAATGAATCAAGAGTGACATGTATGAAAGATTTATGAACGGTGGCTTTGCCACAAATACGATGTCAACTACATGATCATGCTAGCAATATGACAATGATGGAGCGTGTCATAATGAACGGAACAGTGGAAAGTTGCATGGCAATATATCTCGGAATGGCTATGGAAATGCCATGATAGGTAGGTATGGTGGCTGTTTTGAGGAAGGTATTTGGTGGGTGTATGATATCGGCGAAAAGTGTGCGGTATTATAGAGGCTAGCAATGGTGGAAGGAAGGAAAGTGTGTATAATCCATGGACTCAACATTAGTCATAAAGAACTCATATACTTATTACAAAAATCTAGAAGTTATCAAAGCAAATTATTACGCGCATGCTCCTAGGGGGATAGATTGGTAGGAAAAGACCATCACTCGTCCCCGACCGTCACTCATAAGGAAGACAATCAATAAATAAATCATGTTCCGACTTCATCACATAACGGTTCACCATACGTGCATGCTACGGGAATCACAAACTTTAACACAAGCATTTCTCAAATTCACAACTACTCAACTAGCATGACTCTAATATCACCATCCTCATATCTCAAAACAATTATCAAGCATCAATTTTTTCTTAGTATTCAACGCACTCAAAAGAAAGCTTTACAAATCTTGAATACCAAGCATATTTATTATTAAGCAAATTACCATGCTATTAAGACTCTCAAAATAATCTAAGTGAAGCATGAGAGATCAGTAGTTTTTATAAAACAAATCCACCCTCGTGCTCTAAAAGATATAAGTGAAGCACTAGAGCAAAATTATATAACTCAAAAGATATAAGTGAAGCACATAGAGTATTCTATCAAATTCAAAATTATATATGGCTCTCTCAAAAGGTGTGTGCAGCAAGGATGACTGTGGTAAACTAATAAGCAAATACTCAAATCATAAAATACGCTCCAAGCAAAACACATATCATGTGGTGAATAAAAATGTAGCTCCAAGTAAAGTTACCGATAGAAGTAGACGAAAAAGGGGATGCCTTCCAGGGCATCCCCAAGCTTTGGCTTTTAGGCGTCCTTAGATTATATTGGGGGTGCCATAGGCATCCCCAAGCTTAGGCTCTTGCCACTCCTTGTTCCATAATCCATCAAATCTTTACCCAAAACTTGAAAACTTCACAACACAAAATTTAAAGTAGAAAATTTTGTGAGCTCCGTTAGCGAAAGAAAACAAAAGACCACTTCAAGGTACTGTAATGAACTCATTCTTTATTTATATTGGTGTTATACCTACTGTATTCCAACTTCTCTATGAATTATAAACTATTTTACTAGCCATAGATTCATCAAAATAAGCAAACAACACACGAAAAACAGAATCTGTTAAAAACATAACAGTCTGTAGTAATCTGTAGCTAGCGCAAGATCTGGAACCTCAAAAATTCTAAAATAAATTTCAGGACGTGAGGAATTTATCTATTAATCATCTTCAAAAAGAATTAACTAAATAGCACTCTCCAAATAAAAATGACAGCAGTTCTCGTGAGCGCTAAAGTTTCTGTTTTTTACAGCAAGTGTAACAAGACTTTCCCCAAGTCTTCCCAACGGTTCTACTTGGCACAAACACTAATTAAACACAAAAACACAACCAAAACAGAGGCTAGATAAATTATTTATTACTAAACAGGAGCAAAAAGCAAGGAATAAAAATAAAATTGGGTTGCCTCCCAACAAGCGCTATCGTTTAACGCCCCTAGCTAGGCATAACAAGTAAGGATAAATCTAGGTATTGCCATCTTTGGTAGGCAATCCATAAGTGGCTCTCATAATAGATTCATAAGGTAATTTAATTTTATTTCTAGTAAAGTGTTCCATGTCCTTTTTTAATGGAAATTGGAATCTAATATTCCCTTCCTTCATATCAATAATTGCACCAACCGTTCTAAGGAAAGGTCTACCGAGAATAATAGGGCAAGAAGGATTCTTTCTAGGAAAGTGTTCCATGTCCTTTTTTAATGGAAATTGGAATCTAATATTCCCTTCCTTCATATCAATAATTGCACCAACCGTTCTAAGGAAAGGTCTACCGAGAATAATAGGGCAAGAAGGATTGCAATCTATATCAAGAACAAAAAAATCTACAGGCACATAATTCCTATTTGTAACAATAAGAACATCATTAATTCTTCTCATAGGTTTCTTAATAGTGGAATCCACAAGATGCAAGTTTAGAGAGCAATCATCAAAATCACGGAAATCTAGCAAATCACACAAAGTTTTGGGAATAGTAGAGACACTAGCACCCAAATCACACAAAGCATAAAACTCATGATTTTTAATTTTAATTTTAATAGTAGGTTCCAACTCATCATAAAGTTTTTTAGGGATAGAAAATTCCCATTCAAGTTTTTCTTCATAAGATTGCATCAAGGCATCAACGATATGTTTAGTAAACGCTTTATTTTAACTATAAGCGTGGGGAGATTTTAGCACGAATTGCAACAAGGAAATACAATCAATTAAAGAGTAATTTTCATAATTAAATTCCTTAAAATCCAATATAGTGGGTTTAGCAACATCTAGGGTTTTAATGTCTTCAATCCCACTTTTATCAAATTTAGCATCAAGATCAACAAATTCCGAATTCTTAGAACGCCTTCTAGGTAAAGGTGGATCATATTCAGTCCCATCATTATCAAGATTCATATTGCAAAACAAAGATTTAATAGGGGACACATCAATAACTTTTAGATCTTCATCATTATTTTCATAGGAACTAGAAGAACACGCTTTTATAAAGGCATCTTTCTTAGCACGCATCCTAGCGGTTCTTTCTTTGAACTCGTCAATGGAAATTCTCATGGCTTTGAGAGACTCATTGATATCATACTTAGGTGAAATAGATCTAAGTTTCAAAGAATCAACATCAAGAGCAATTTTATCAATGTTCCTAGCCAAATCATCAATCTTAAGAAATTTTTCTTCAATCATAGCATTAAAATTCTTTTGCGAAGAAATAAATTGTTTAATATTAGATTCAAAATCAGAGGGCATCTTATTATAATTTCCATAAGAATTGTTGTAGGCATTACCATAATTATTAGAGGGATTACTAGGATAAGGCCTAGGATTGAAATTTCCTTTATACGCGTTGTTACCAAAATTGTTCCTACCAACAAAATTCACATCCATAGATTCATTATTATTCTCAATCAAAGTAGACAAGGGCACATCATTAGGATCAGAAGAAACACTCTTATTAGCAAATAATTTCATAAGTTCATCCATCTTTCCACTAAAAACATTAATTTCTTCTATCGCATGCACCTTTTTAGTAGATCTTTCAGTATGCAATTGAGAATAATTAACCACAATATTATATAGGAGTTTAGTAGCTTCACCTAAAGTGATTTCCATAAAAGTGCCCCCCGTGGTCGAATGTAAAAGATTTCTAGAAGCAAAATTCAATCCGGCATAAAAAATTTGTATAATCATCCACAAATTCAAACCATGAGTAGGGCAATTACGTATCACTAATTTCATTCTCTCCCAAGCTTGTGCAACATGTTCATGATCAAGTTGTTTAAAATTCATAATATCGTTTCTAAGAGAGATGATCTTAGCGGGAGGAAAATACTTAGAGATAAAAGCATCTTTGCACTTGTTCCATGAATCAATACTATTCTTAGGCAAAGATGAAAACCAAGCTTTAGCACGGTCTCTAAGCGAAAAAGGAAATAGCTTCAATTTAACAATATCATTATCGACATCTTCCTTCTTTTGCATGTCACACAAATCAACGAAGCTATTAAGATGGGTAGCGGCATCTTCACTAGGAAGGCCGGAGAACGGATCTTTCATGAAAAGATTCAACAAAGCAGTATTAATTTCACAAGATTCAGCATCGGTAAGAGTAGCAATCGGAGTGCTAAGGAAATCATTGTTTTTGGTATTGGTGAAATCACACAATTTAGTATTATCTTGAGCCATCACGACGAACAAGCAAACTAACACACAAGCAAACAAAAGGCAAACGGGTAGAAGAGGCAAATAGAGAAAGAGAGGGAGGATAGAGAGAGAGAGGGCGAATAAAACGCAAGGGTGAAGTGGGGGAAAGGAAAACGAGAGGCAAATGGCAAATAATGTAATGTGGGAGATAGGGATTGTGATGGGTACTTGGTATGTTGACTTTTGCGCAGACTCCCCGGCAACGGCGCCAGAAATTCTTCTTGCTACCTCTTGAGCACTGCGTTTGATTTCCCCGAAGAGGAGAGGATGATGCAGCAAAGTAGTGTAAGTATTTCCCTCAGTTTTTTGAGAACCAAGGTATCAATCTAGTAGGAGGCTATGCGCGAGTCCCTCGTACCTACACAAAAACAATAGCTCAACGCAACTAACGCACTTAGGGGTTGTCAATCCCTTCACGGTCACTTTACGAAAGTGAGATCTGATAGAGATGATAAATAATATTTTTGGTATAGAGATGCAAAGTAAAAAGTAAAAGCAAAGTAAAAGCAAAGCAATAATAAAGTAATGGAGATTGATATGATGAGAAAGAGACCCGGGGGCCATAGGTTTCACTAGTGGCTTCTCTCAAGAGCATAAGTATTCTACAGTGGGTGAACAAATTACTGTTGAGCAATTGACAGAATTGAGCATAGTTATGAGAATATCTAGGTATGATCATGTATATAGGCATCACGTCCGAGACAAGTAGACCGACTCCTGCCTGCATCTACTACTATTACTTCACTCATCGACCGCTATCCAACATGCATCTAGAGTATTAAGTTAAAAACAGAGTAACGCCTTAAGAAAGATGACATGATGTAGAGGGATAGTTCCATGCAATATGATAAAAGCCCATCTTGTTATCCTCGATGGCAATGATACAATACGTGCCTTGCTGCCCCTTCTGTCACTGGGAAAGGACACCGCAAGATCAAACCCAAAGCTAAGCACTTCTCCCATGGCAAGAACAACCAATCTAGTAGGCCAAACCAAACTGATAATTCGAAGAGACTTGCAAAGATAACCAATCATACATAAAAGAATTCAGAGAAGATTCAAATATTATTCATAGATAGACTTGATCATAAACCCACAATTCATCGGTCTCAACAAACACACCGCAAAAAGAAGATTACATCGAATAGATCTCCACGAGAGAGGGGGAGAACATTGTATTGAGATCCAAAAAGAGAGAAGAAGCCATCTTGCTACTAACTATGGACCCGTAGGTCTGAAGTAAACTACTCACACTTCATCGGAGAGGCTTGGATAATGATGTAGAAGCCCTCCGTGATCGATGCCCCCTCCGGCGGAGCTCCGGAACAGGCCCCAAGATGGGATCTCGTGGATACAGAAAGTTGCGGCGGTGGAATTAGGTTTTTGGCTCCGTATCTGATCGTTTGGGGGTACGTGGATATATATAGGAGGAAGAAGTACGCCGGTGGAGCTTCGAGGGGCCCACGAGGCAGGGGGTGCGCCCTAGAGGGGCGCCCTCCACCCTCGTGACCGCCTCGTGGCTTTCTTGACGGAGGGTCCAAGTTTCCTGGATCTTATCTGATGAGAAAATCACATTTCCGAAGGTTTCATTCCGTTTGGACTCCATTTAATATTCCTTTTCTTCGAAACCCTAAAACAGGAAAAAAAACAACAATTCTGGGCTGGGCCTCCGGTTAATAGGTTAGTCCCAAAAATAATATAAAAATGGATAATAAAGCCCAATAATGTCCAAAACAGTAGATAATATAGCATGGAGCAATAAAAAATTATAGATACGTTGGAGACGTATCAACTAGCGGTGATGAGGTAGCTTATGTTCAGTTTTTTCTTCGACAAGATGTCAATTACATCTTCATATGCACCCGAATGAATAGTAATTTTTTTTAAAAGAATGAGAAAACAATTTAGTTTTGTGATAAACATTGTTGAATGTGCTACCAACACGTAAAGTTTCATGATGAAAAAACATTCGGTGAGGCATGGAGAAAAACAAAATTGATATTTCAAATGCTTATTTTTTTACCCTTTTGGAGCATTTTTTTGCCCAGATCTCCATGAATATTTTTTCACCACAAAAATAATTATTTGGGTAAAACATTCAACAATGTTGATCACAGAAATATTAGTTTTTTGTTTTTTCTATTTTTCTGATTTTATTACTGCATCCGAATGCACAAACTCCATGCCAATTATACCTAGCCTCTGTATCAACACAACTCAAGAGCCACTCAACACATCAATGATTCACACAACCAACTTATTACTCCCTCCGTCCCGAAAAACATGTCGCGAGGATATTTTTTCAAAAAAAAAACCCTTCAGTTTCTCCCGACCAAATCCGCACTCCTCGTGTCCTCCTCCTCCGACAGAATCCCCAGCTACGCTGCTCCCCGCCGCCGTCGCTTCCCCGCTCCCCCGCTGCAGCTGCCCTGCTCCCCGCCCCGCGGCTCCGCTGCTCCCTCGCCGCAGCTGCCTCCTGCTCCGCCGCTGCATCTGCCGCTCGCCTTCCTCCCCAAGCTCCCCCCTTCCTCATAAAAATCTTAGATTTCCCCAGCTACCGCCGCGCTGATGAGCCCGACAACGACAACAAGCTTAAGCTCGTGGATTTGCATGTGGATTTGCGGCTTCTTCTTCGTTGTTTCTCTAGTGGAAGACCCGCGGCAGCGGTAACACCGCGGCAGCGGCAGCGGCGGCGGTGGTGGCTGTAACACCGCGACAGCGGCAGCGGCTGTCCAGTGGGTCGTGCCTGCTCACTTGGCAGCAGCGGCGGCCGCTACAAATCTTCTCCAGCATCTCCAAGTCCTATAGCCTGGGCAGCAGCGACGGCGGCTACAACCTAGGTATGAACCTCTCTGTCTACTGAATTTACTGAATTTGAGTATTCTCTGTAAACCAGTGCCCGAGATGAAGTACTTACTGAATTTACTGAATTTGAGTATTCTCTGAATTTACTGAGTCACTTCATGTTTACTAAATCACTTCATCTCTGCTAGTCACCAACTTCATCTTTACTGAATTTACTGAATGTGTGTATTCTCTGAACCACTTATTCTCTGTCTATTGAATTTTAGTGAATGTGAGATGTACTCCTGTAAACTGAGATGTGCTTTTGTAAAGTGCGATGTCAACTTGTGAATTATACTCTGTGCAGTTGTTTCTGAGAGCCTAAAACTTGCTTATGCAGTAAATTGCCCAAGTTAGCTGTAATACATTCATCTTACTGCAAACAAGAGTAGCCGTCATGTGTGTCCATTTATTGTTCAAAAATTCAGTACTCCTAGGCCAAGAGAGAGATTATGCTAAAAATTCAGTTAAGTAGGCATGGTACTCTTATTTTGAGTTGGAAAATCAAAATAAGTGAATGGATACTGCTTGAGTTGGAAAATCAGTGTAAATCTACTGTAAAAATTCAGTACTCCTACGCTAAGAGAGAGATTGAAATTGAGTACTCCTAGGCCAAGAGAGAGATTATGTTAAAAATTCAATTAAGAAGGCATGGTACTCTTATTTTGAAGTAAAAATTCAGTTTAAAAGTCAGTTAAAAGTCCAGTTTGTAAACCAAAGGAGTAATAGCTGCATCTTCCAGGATAGTAGTGTGGGCCTCCTAATTGGTTGTAGCTTCAGTAGCTTACTCCAGTACTGTTAATGGAATAATGAAGCTGCTGCTGATTGTTAAGTTGAATATTCTTTGCCACTTATGATTGTTGCTGATGGAGTACTCCAGCACAATGAACTGGAGTAATTTTTTCAGCCACTATCTTTGTTTTCTTTTGGCTCCCATGATGTTGCATTACCTACAATTGAGCATTTCTGTTATAATGCTCTCCACTGGAGTACAACTGAGGAGTAATGTTAGGTTATCTTTCATTTTTTGTTAATTTTCTTGTGATTGAATGTTTCTGACTTCTTAGAATTATCTCTCTTGCAACACACTGTTTAAAGAATGAAATTGACAGTGTAATTTGTGAAGAACCATAACCATAATGCTCAAACCGTCTTTAGAACAAAAAATTCAAATTCAAATTGTACATGATCATTTGTTGCTCCAAGATAGGATAGTTGAGGCACATTGTAAATCCAAATATTTTAAATTAATTCAGATAACTAAAATTAATTCAAATAACTAAAATTAATCCAGATCAATTCAAATAATTCAAATAAATCCAAATAACCCAAATTAATTCAAATAACCCAGATAATTCAATTAATCCAAATAACCCACATAATTCCAATAAATTTCAACAAGGAGTTGATATACAAGGATTAGACAAGGCATACACAAGGAGATGACATAAGGACCTCTTTGTCCCCTCTTGACACAAGATTACACAAGACATACACAAGGAGCACCTGTATCACGACTACCTGACTACATGACATAAGGGCCTCTTTGTCCCCTCTTGACTACATTCTTTTCCTTTCTCTGGCCATTCTTCACTTCCTTCCCTTCCCTTCCCTTTACTCTTCTTTCGTTTCCCTTCTCTAGCTAATTCTTTCCTTTCACTTTCTTTTCCTATTGCAATTTCCATTTCTTCTATAATGGCCCTAGTATCAACAACTACCCGACTGTCGCAATATACACCGCTTATTTCCATTCCAGCATTCTGAACGCGATCCTTGTGCAAGTGGGGCAACTTATATTGATTTCCTCCTTTGTCTTTCATAACTTCAAACATAACTGCTTCTAATGTGATAAAGCTTCTGTGCAACTTGTCGGGATCGTAGTTCTCGAATTCCTCTTCCACACCCTGTACCAGTTCCTGGATGTTTGTAGGTGACCTGCAGCCGGTTAGAGGCTGGAGAGAGTTATGGAAGCAGAGGTCCAAACAATTTAACTCAGGGCTATTTGGGGGCTGTTGTAGCAATCGGATGTCAAGATCAGTTTGTTCCACAGGTTCTCGAAAAGCTACATCATTGGGAAGGACATGAGGCTTTGCGTTATCCTGTTGGATGAATATTGTTGCTCCCTCATCATCGTCAGGCCACTTATCCTGAATTGCCGGGATAACCTTATTGATTAGATAATCTCTGCACACAGGCCTGGTTACTTTCACTGATGTCAACACTTTTGTTCCCTTTGTTCTGTTTTGACTTGTCCGCTTCGCCTCAGTCTCTTCGACGAATGCCCAAATGCCGATCTTCCCATCGAATGTTAGCTCCCCCTCATTGTTATATCGAGGCTTGGCAACAGCTGTTAGGAACATCACCTTCCCAATGCTGTGAGTGTTTGACACGGTGCGCTTCGGTTCAGGTTCTCCTGGAAGTACATAGTAACTATTCTTCACTCTCGTCATGTCAAACCACTTCTCATCGATGTGAACCATATTCGTCATTGGTTTTAACATAGCCCGAGAAGTTGAGATCGAATTGTCATCGACCATGGACATACAAAATTTCAATCTCGCAAGCTTGTTCTCTAGCTTGAGGTGAGGCTTCACGGTGCTTGTGATGCGGTTGAGCTCATTCAACTGGAACCTCTTATGTAGGGTCGATCGGGCCACACCTAGAGACCATGCCAGAGATCGAATTGTTCTTCTTTTATTCAGTGGGATTGTTGAGGTCCTCTCTAGATCTAGCTCCTTTCTCTTTCGGCCGGATCTTCCTGGCTTCTTGCTTGAGACATCTACTTCTTTGCCATCGGCAATTTGCTTTTTAGCCTGTTCCCAGATTCTTTCAACAGATCGTACACTTATGTCCAACAGGTTTGAGACTAGCAGCTTGTCGTCTGGTTGAACAGACCCATCTCTGAGCTCGATTACCAGCAAGGCAAAGTAAACACCATGCCTCTCCTTATCTGACAATTCTCTTCTCTTCTCTTGAAGTATCCAATTCATAACTTCATCCTCTTCCTCTTGAGCTTCATCCTCTTTCCCTTCATCTTCTTGAGGCATCCAATTCATATCTTCATCGTCTTCCTCTTGAGGCATCAAGTTCAAATCCATAACTACATTCTCTGCCACTTGAGGTTCCTCCTCTCGAGGCATCAAATTCAAATTAATACCTTCATCGTCTTCCTCTTGAGGCATCATGTTCAAATCCATACTCCTGCTAGCAATGACAAAAGATGAGTACATCATGGTACCATAACAAGGATATACACACAAAAAATGAGTAGAATGACAGGAGCCTTGCAACCATTACAAAAATGTGAACTACTAACTAAGAAATGTTATGACAGGAGCCTTTGTAACACCATTTCATTTCTTATGAAACTTCCAACTCCTGTCATTTCAGAAAGAATTGGATTTCAACTCCTGTCATACAATTGGATTTTACTGTATGTATCTTAACTGAATTTTGACCATGTCTTGTTCCTTTCTTGCTTGCTTGCTTCTCTTGACTTCCAATGGGAAGTTACTTTATGTATGTGTATATATTGTCAATTTCTGTAACAGGATTTTGTCAGAGAAATGCATTCAGTGTACCTTCATGTCAAACTAATCCAGTTTACTGAATTTTACTCTAGTTAGAGTAGTTTTGCTGAACTTTACTCTACTTACAGTAGTTTTAACTGAAGTTACTCTACTTACAGTAGTTTTAACTGAAGTTACTCTACTTACAATAGTTTTAACTGAAGTTACTCTACTTACAGTAGTTTTAATTGAATTTTACTCTACTTACAATAGTTTCTACAGCCATTCACTTGTTTGTTCCTCTAGTACTGATAGAGGTCCCAGAGCTAGTAGCAGTTCCTCTAGCAAGTGCCATATATAACTACTCTACTTATCATCTCATGATTCTGCTCCTGACCTCTTTTTTACTGCCATGAATGAATTTGTCTTATTTCTGCTACTTTGGAGCAGGTTTTTTCTTCTTTGTCTCTGAACCGTGATGTGCTCTGCTAAAGTGCTAATGCCACTAAATCATCTTGTTCTGCTTGGCTTAACAACTTGCCCATGTTTTTTTCCCTTCATTCACCACCAACTTTACTCTACTTACAGTAGTTCCTCTAGTAACAGTTCTAGAGACAATGTTTGTTTATATCATAATTGCTCTGCATCTACTGATTTTTTCTGTGCCATGTCAAGCATAGATAGGTTCAATTAATTTGCTTGAATTATCAAAATTACTGTCACTACTACTGTATGCTTTGACACTATCGAAATTGATTTAGTGTGAATATGTGCCTTATGTTTCATGCATTACAAATTTGCATTCCGAAAATTTGCAGTCAATAGTCACACACAATTGCTTCCAACACTATCAATCACACAATTTAAAATTTTAATCTATCAGGCACCCATAAATTCTTTTTGGGGTTGTAACAGTGACTGAATTTGAATTTTCAGGATCTTGTAACAGTGACTGGATTTGAATCATTTGATCTACTGCAATTACAGTAACAGAGATTTTTAAATTTGACTGCAAAGCAACACAGTCATTTGATCTACCAGGCACACAATTTTCAGGTAGCAGTACCCTCTTCAGAGATCAAACAGTAGCGCCACGGTCACTTGGATCAACAACAGATGGTCAGCAACAGCAGCACGGGTGATGGAGCATCAGCAGCAGCAACACTGCAAGCAGTTAGCAAGAGCAGAGTAGCAGCACGACGGGCAGGCTCACGGGAGCAAAGTAGCAGGTCCTGCGCCTCACTAGAATCAATTTTCTTGAATTTCTCACTAATACCACTAGAATCAATTTGTTTTCAAAAATTCTGGAATCACTTTGCTTGATTTTCTCACTGGAATCAATTTGTTTCCAAAAATACTGGAATCGTGTACAGGAATCACTTTGCTTGACACTGGAATCAATTTGTTTCTTGACACTGGAATCAAGCAGCGGCGGCGACGACCCTGCCGCACGGGCAGCGTCGGGGCAGACGAGCAGCAGCAGCAGGGGAAGATGAGCAGCAGCAGGGGTAGACGAGCTCCACCGGCGGCAGGGGAGAAGCAACCGCACGGGCGCGCGGGCAGGGGAGAAGGAGCAGTAGGGGCTCGCGCGGGAGATCGAGGAGGAAGCACGCGAGCTCCTGGTCCAGTTTCCCGCGACGCCCGAAGGGGATCATGGCCAGGAGGAACTGCGGCGGCGCACGCGCGGGAGCTCGAGGAGGATCCGCGGGAGCTCAAGGAGGACGCGCTGGAGCTTGAGGCGGGCGCGGGTACGTGGCGACGGCGGCGGAGGACTTCCTGGTGGGCGACGAATCGCGCAGTTGGGCGGTGCCGGCCCCTGTCAACGGCGGAGGAAGGTGGAGGAAGAAGACGGGGATGGAGGGACTTATTTGAGATGGTTTTAAATCTATGAGGGCTTTTTAGCAAAATTACAAATGAACTAAGTCTGCGACATGTTTTTCGGGACGGAGGGAGTACAAAAGAAGAAGAGAAAATCTCCGTCGGGCTCAACATTGAGGAGTCCAAGCGCCTCCCAGCAGAGAGGGCGACCGCCACAGCAAAAGCGGTCCAGCTGGCGAAGGAATAGGCCCATGCCACAATCGACTCACCATCATCAACTCCTCGTTGTCGTCCGAGAGCGGCACGGCAACGATCCTCCTCGGCTGTCGATGCTTGACCGCAAAAGAAAAGGACCGGTGAGGAAATCGGCGCCCATCTTCGTTTAATTAGTCGATCTTGCTAGCATTTTAGTTAATCTATATATCCAAGTGGATGAACTTGCTTTTTGGGGCATGATTGTGCAAAATTTTAATGCCCTGTGTTGTATGATATGATGCTATATTCCTATGTTGCTATGTTGATCTACATAGTGCTTATCACGTTATATGGCTTACATGGACTTGAAGGACGGATATGAGGACCGCCCGCAGATGCTCAACAGCGCAACGGTCCAACAGCCGCCACGCGCCTTGGCATGACTGCTGCGTGCCGTGCTTGGTCGCACCGTGCCAACATGGCGAGCTGGTCTGGTTCCTCCGTGGGTTCGTATTCAGCATGCTGTGAGTTCCACGAGAGGCAGCGGATCAGGATCTCGTCTTCGGCATGCTGTAGGTTCTTCCTTGGGAGGATTGGAGGATTGAGCGGGCGCTGCAACTGCAAAGCCGTTGGACCATGGATCCGACTTGCAATGTACACTCCACAGTGGCACGGTGACTCTCCGGCATGTGCCGATGATGCATCATCCAAATAACAACAGGTCCAACTGAAAATATGCAATGCTACAAAGAGGTCTAATAATCAGAACATTGAACTGACTAGCCTACTTGTAAACCACTGCATAGAGGCATAATAACAAGCAAACCGCACCGCAAAATACCAGAAATGCAACGACATAGTACTACTTAACATACGCTGATTATATAAAGCTTAATAAAGTGCTAATACAAAGGTCCATACATACGTAGGTAGCAAGTGAACAACGATAGCAAGCCACACGGAGCAGGTTGATTTAACATACTGTGCAACTAAGCCGAATCAAGATGCTATATGATCGGCAGAATACTTCAGACATTACCAACACAGGCATCCTCCTGATGCGGCGCAGCCTGCCGCTGGAGGGGGGACAGTCCAGCGAGGCGCACAGGCTGATTATTTTTGAAGCCCAGACCACCCGCGCCCGCCGTTACCACCTGCAGAAGAGTAGGGGGCTGGGCAGTCACTGGGACAGTGCCCAAACTGATTACATCTGAAGCAGAAACCAAGGCTGCCGTTGCCGTTTCCAGCTGAAGAGCCGTGTAAGGCGGCCTGCACCGCACAGTCTCTAGACCAGTGCCCAGGCTGATTGCATTTGCTGCACAGGTGAGCTTTGGATGCAGAAGAGCCGTACGAGGTGGCCTGCCATGGGCAGTCTCTAGCCCAGTGCCCAGGCTGATCGCACTTGCAGCACCGGCGAGCATTGGATGCAGAAGAGCCATATGAACTCGGCGTGAAGCCCCAACCTGTTGCTGGTAGCTGGATATCCATGGCTGCAGGGCAGTTCTGCACCTTGTGCCCAGTGGAGCCACAAGTACTGCAGGCATATCGTGCTGCTGATGGTGCTGCATTAGGCATCCCGCCAGATACCTTAGCTTGCCGTCCGGCATCTGAGTTGGTGAAACCAGCATTCACAGCAGTAGCAACACCATTCGCACCAGGTGCTGAGCCTCGGCCATCCGCCAAAAGGCCATCAAATGCTCCAAGATCAAAGACACGACTCGTATTTGATGTGTGGCCCAATCTTTCAGCCTTCATGATGCTGACCTTCATACACGCCTCGTCACCAAAGGTTTCTTCCTTGACTTTCAGCTTCAACAGAAATTGCTGATAACAGGTCCCATGTATTATTCCTGCGAATCGTGCGTCATCTAGATCCACATTTTTTATCATGAAAAGCTCTTCCGCTGAGAGGCCAATTATTTCCTGGCCAGCTTCTTGGAATGCAGTAGCATTGGTAGTCCCGGTGTAATCCTGGATCTTACACTGAAACAAGTAGCGATGCTCACAATTTTGAGAGCTCTGCTGGCATTTGGGACAATGCCACATCCCATCACCATTATTTGTTACCTTTCTGTTGCAGCGCTTACCATTAACCTCCCTTGTGCAAGCTGGATAAGAAAATTTATCGGTGTTGATGTGTGAAATTGTAGCTTCAACAGTGACCCAATCTGGCTGATCTGATCGCCCCAAGTTCTCGTCCTTGATCTGTGCAACTGTTTTTCGGGAATACATCTTGCCCATGCTTGAGATTTCCTGAGATAAAGAAGTGCAAACCGCTAATTTCCCTTCAGTTATGTACCACTGCATCAGCTTTTCTGCATCAGGCAAGTCTGGATTTATTTTTATCAAGCTTGAGCTGATTGTGGCCACAGATTTGCCGTTGAATTCACAGATGCGGCCACCTTTCAAGGCAAGTATAGGATTAGAACCAGAAATGCACATCGAGTGCAGCAGCTGACCTTCAGCATTACAGACATTTCCCCATAAGGTTATTTCCACACTGCAACCAGACATGTCCTTCAGTTGAAGGGTTTTCTTCTGGGTTTCTGTGCCATCCTTCCGCGTTATCATAACAGAAGGGCTAACTGATGTAACAATCCCAAGCAAGTCAACCATAGCTCCATTGTCCATATTTACTATTTCACTGATCGGTTGGAAATTGTATTGCTGCCAAGGGATGCCGCTGTCGTCACTGCAACAATTTTCTATAGATGTTGAACTATCCAAAATCAGTTCATACGCATTGTTTAAAGGGTTAAACAACTTGTGTGCTGGTTTCAACAATCCTCCAGATATGAAGTACACATTTCCAACAACAAGTTGGTCAGAGAATTGAGCAACCATCGAACCAAAGCATGTTGCACGAATTTCTCCACCCTGTGCATCAAGGAGATCAAAGGATAAGGCTCTCCCGTGCAAGTTATCAGTTTTTGCAGTGACCCTACCCTTGATTGTCCATCTACCTTGGTATGGGTTCAAGGCAGCAATAGGGGTGACATAAGGAGTGCCATTGTTAGCGACAGATCCTCTATTCACATATACTGGAGGTGGCTGCTGACACGAAAGCTCTGCAGGGCATGGGCCAAAGCCCTGACCACTGGGACGAACTGCAGGCATTTTCCCTTGATGAGAGTTCAGTGAAAGCTGCTGCAT
Organism: Triticum aestivum; assembly: GCF_018294505.1. NCBI lineage: Eukaryota > Viridiplantae > Streptophyta > Magnoliopsida > Poales > Poaceae > Triticum > Triticum aestivum. The sequence goes on along the minus strand of NC_057794.1, from coordinate 102,121,908 downwards.
CTTGGCTTTTATTGTGTTTTGCTTTATCACTGAACTATTAAGTCCACTGAGCGGCAGATTGTTCACAGCATTTTCTGCCCTTGCGGCAATAGAAGAGCGCAAGAGGCCTTGAGCAGGAGAAAATGCCATGTCAGTAACACCTTGCTCAGCCCTTGACCCATGGATGCCTAGACTACCAGATCTGATATTTGGTTGAGCAGCATTGACCTGATAACTTGAAGGACTCCCGATCAGTGTGCACTCAGTTTGCACCACTTCAAGTTGGATAACAATGATGACCCTGAAACGAAAACCCAATATACGTCAGAAATATTATAGAATTGTCAATGGACAAGACATATATAAGTAGCTCTATCAGAGGAGAAGTTTCAAGGAATGGACTCCATTTACTGTTATGGGCTAAAAGTAACAATGTAACATACATCCTAGCAAGAAACCAATAGGATTAGAAGATACTAAAGAGCAAGTTATTGCAATAGGAAAGATATATGTTTAATACTCCCACCGTTCACAAATATAAGATGTTCTAACTTCTTTTCTGATTCGGATGTATATAGGCTTATTTTAGTCTTTATGTTCACTCATTTCAGTCTGTATGTAGTCCATATTGAAATATCCAATACATCTTATATTTATGAACGGAGGGCGTAGCAAAAAGAAAGATAATTTGGGAAAGTAGAGATTGCCGATAAGGGACCCTTATACTCTGCTAAAATAAAATGAAAATAAATAGAGAAGTTTCCTAAGCCCAAGCCTCTCTTCCACAACAGGAAGAGCCCTGTCACCAGATTGTGGAGGCTGAGTGACATATCCCCGAGCTTCAAACGATTATCCTACCCAAAGTATCTTGTTGTGGATCAAGGTTAACATTTGGTATCAGATGGTTAGCAGCAGGGTTTACAATGCTCAGTTAGTGAGCGCCATGACGTGGCTGGCTTCATGACTTCCCCGCCAAGGGCTCTTCAAAGGCCATGAAGACTTGGAAGTCTGGAAACATTTCTAGTGTATTAGGGAATTTGAACAGGATTTGGTAAGAGTTTTGTCAACCGCTTTGGGTGTCACTTTGGGAATGCCACTTTCTCCTGAGTGTGGCACAGTGGCACTTGATCCTGGCATGACCGACCAGTGTGGGCCTGGGCAGGCTCTTGTAAAAGAATGATCCATTCAGGTTCAGGCTCCTGAGGATGGACATCATTCAATCATCAGCAATAGACACAGACTTCACTCCCCTCAACAAGGTGGATTCTAGAAATGGAACCCCAGATGCCAGCTGTCTAGCAAAAAGGGTTGTAATGTTATGGCCTAAAAATATGGCACATCCAACGCAATTGGTATGTAACACACGTCCTAGTCAGGAACCAGCAGTATCAAAGAAGATACTAAAGAAGTAAAGATAGTCAAAGCAATAGGAAAAGACCAGTAAAAAAAGCAATAGGAAAAGATATATGTTAATTTAAAAGAAAGGAGAGATAAGAGTTTGTTAGGAAAGTAGAGACATTATTTTTGGTGGTCAAGTCAAGTCTTCTCTCCCTACAGAAGGGACCCCATGTACTCCACCAAAATCAAGCGATGAAATAAACGAAACTTGTCTAAGCCTCAAAACTTCTCTTCCACGCCAAGGAGGAGCCTTGTCACAGGAGTGTTGTTATGCATGTCTATATACATCATATTAATCTCGACAAATCAAAACAACATGTAATATTAGACGTGTCACAATAACTAGACAAAGAAACTATACAAATCCACTTGGTAACAACTAATAGACACTGGTAACAATCAAAAGGCAAGTTCCCACGTGAATGGGGAGAAAGAAATGAATCTGGAGGTTAGTTTGATAACACAACTGTTGAAGTGGTGGAGAGCATTATATTAAACAGCTATAGTGGTGGATACATAAGGTTTAAGAAGTCTATAGTCCATATTGTGGGATACATATTGTTTAAGAAGTCTATAGTCTATATAATTCAAATCAGATTGTGTATAAGGATGCAATAATTAGAATCAGATTGGCATGGTCCCCAATAGGCACTTTCTTTATAGTCAATAGTCAATACACGAGTAATATTGTAACAGCATATACATACTAGTATTCACATTGTCACATGAGCGGATGAGCCATTCTCGAACCAAAAGGCCGGTGTCACATGAGCCATTCTCAAACCAAAAGGCAGGCGTGTCATGGTATATTGGAAAAAAGTTCTCCAAAATGGTATAAAGCTAAACAAGCACGAAGGGTGGCGCAGACATTAAACCACACAAACAGAAGGTAAAACGTTCAGGCAGAAGCCTGAGATCAGGAAAACGGAAGTCCTATCTAGCCAATAAACTTGTGCTGTCAGGTGGCCTTGCATGCAGCAAAAATATATATCTGATAATGGAAGGTTTGTGTGCTCTAATGTACATCAAAATAATTGATTTGAACTCTAAATATAAATCTTTGTTTCCATACAAATAGACAAGGCTAGATCTCACGGCACAGCACAAATGCACAAGTCGGTCTTTTAGTTTTGGTAGTACCGGATAGCTATTTCCTTCCAGATTGGCAGGCAAGGTTATGATAACTGATTTAAGTTGTACCAAATGAACCAGCTAGACTGGACACCTACCCATCATCGCCGTATATTGACCACATAACTCCGTTGCAACTTGCTACTAAAATGTAAAAAGTTCAGTCATGTACACATCACAGCAAAACCAGCACTCGCAAATGCGCATTATTAGCATGTAATGCGAGGAATGAACTACAAGCCCACCGAAAGCGTGCATGCACCAGCCACAAAAGGAGAGCCATAGATCTCGCGGCATACTGCTCGCGCAATCACCGCACGAGGGAAATTAGTACAGGAAAACCGTGCAGAACCCTAGCATTTCCCCCCATTTAGCAGTTAGCACACATATAAAGCACATCAAAACCCTAATCCATCTCGTGGGACAACCAATGCAGATCGCGGGGGGATTGGGCGGGAGAGCGACTGGCCGTCACCTTCGGCCGCAGACGGAGTTGCAGACGTAGTCGAGGACGCGTATGACGGTGCCGTCGCGGAGGCGGCCGGTCCTGACGAGGCTGTCAAGGGAGGGGACGAGGATCCCCTCCTGGGAGTGCACGCCGTCGGAGAGCAGGAAGCGGTACCGATCCGTGCCGCCCGCCGAGGCGGGGGCGCCCACCACCTGCAGCACCGGGCGCAGGCCTCGCGCCAGCCGCGACATCGCCGCCACCGCGCCGTGGGTCAGGTCCACCTCCATAGCGCCTCCCCCCATGTCGCCGCGGCGGTGGAGCGGAGCCCGAGAGAGAGTGGCCCTGGCTTCTGGAAGAAGGTTCAGGGAGAGGAGAGCGTTCACGGGTGCGAATGTGAGGGAGCGAGGCTGTGGAGGGGTTTGGAACTGCGGAGGGGAGGATGGGGACGGGCTTGGGGCAGTTATTGGTTGGGAGGGGGCGGTGGCGTACGAGGGAAGCCGCGGTTGTGTCACGAATTCCGAGGCGGGTCGTGCCGCGGGTGGGAGCAGACGCGTGTGTAGCGCTTTGCGAGTGAACTGTGGCGTGTCTGATCCCATGGGATGCCGTCTGGTTGCTCACAAGCAGGGCCGGGCGCAAAATCCGAGGCCCCATGCGAAACTAAAAAATAAGGTCTTATTTCACAAAAAAGAACTAACAAGCAATTATAATGTATATATATATATATATGATAAAAAATTATAATGTATATAATGTAATGTCTTGCATAACAATTGGACATATAAAAAGGTTATACCTATCCAACTCCAGTTTGTTAATTATTTGAACATCCTTATTTTGTAGTATTCTTTAAAATGAAATCTTCAATCATACCCTCGTAATCAATCTTCTCCAACACTTCACTCTTAAGTGCCATGCTATCGTAGCCAAATCATCGAGTCTTTGATGTGTCATAGTAATGCGCATATAGGACTTCAATAGCTTCAATTTAGAAAAACTTCTTTCTGCCGATGCAACTGTCACAGGAATGGTCAACAGAACTCTATATGCAAAACAATCATGCTGCTTTAAAAAATTCAGAATTTCAGTAGGTTCGATATTTTCTTTTGGCATGAAATTTTTGAAGAAACTTCAACTCAACAAATAGATCATTGGCATCAATATCAGATTGTTTATCCTTCATAAGGGTTGTCTCAAGATTAACACAAGAAGATTTCAAACTATCTTTATCCAATGAACACAATGTTTTAGAGGTAAATAAGAAACCAAATATTTTTTGGTAACCTAATATTCGGTCCTGTGATCTTTAACCGAGGAGGTAAGAACCAATATCTAATGAAGTAACGATCCCTGCCAATAATTAATTAGAAAATTGGGAATTAGGAATAGGAACCAAAGTTAATAAAAAAGAATGACTCACTAAGAACCTGAAAGCTAGAGTCGGTCGCCGATCAACTGACGAGACGACGTCAATGAGTCTGAAATTTGAGAAAGGAGACAGGAAGGAAACGGCGACAGCGGCCAACGGCCTGTCGCTTAGTCCGAATTCCGATTGATCTACGGACCGGGGAGCAGGGACCGAGCCAGAGCCACCGAGGGACGAGGCGGGATGAGGAGTCGATGTCAAGGGCTCCAGGCGGCGTGGGAGGAGGGCTCCAGGCGGCGTGGGAGGAGGGCTCCAGGCGGCAAGGGACGAGGCGTTCTTTTCCTGTGTAGGGTAGCCACGATCCCGATCCCTATAGGTTGTAGCGATGTAGTTTTTTTTTCCGGATAACGTAGCGATGGCCTCGTCGCGTGCAACCCTCCTAGCGATCGAGTAGGAGGAGGAGTCCAGGGATCGCGCTCGACGCTCGATGGCCTGGTCGCTATCGCTTAATTGGGCCTGGTCGCTCGATGCTCGGCCCAGTAACGTTAACTATTACTAGACCTGCATAAAAAATACGGCCCCCCCTAGAATTTTGGGCCCTGTGCGGGCCACACCTTTTGCACCACTGTGGGCCCGGCCCTGCTCACAAGGTCCCGCATCACCGAACACAATGCAATGGTTCTTCTCAATGAGTTTGCTAGCATGGAACTGCCGGGGTGGGGGAAATCGCCGGACAATTCGGGAGGTTGTGGCCCTCTCAAAAGCCACTTCCCCAAGCTTTGTTTTCCTTAGCGAGACAAGGCAGGATGTTGTAAAGATGGAGAGGTTAAAGTGGAGAATCGGTTTGAAGGGTTTTGCATGTGTTGCTAGTGATGGTCGTGTTGGGGAACGTTGCAGAAAACAAAAATTTTCCTACTCGTTTCACCAAGATCATCTAGGAGTTCATCTAGCAACGAGTCATTGGATGCATCTACATACCTTTGTAGATCACGAGCGGAAGCGTTCAAAGAACGGGGATGAGGAAGTCGTACTCGACGTGATTCGAATCACCGGAGATCCTAGCACCGAACGGACGGCACCTCCGCGTTCAACACACGTACGGAACAGCCACGTCTCCTCCTTCTTGATCCAGCAAGGGGGAGGAGAGGTTGAGGGAGATGGCTCCAGCAGCAGCACGACGGCGTGGTGTGATGGAGCTGCAGTACTCCGGCAGGGCTTCGCTAAGCACTATGGAGGAGGAGGAGGTGTTGGAGAGGGAGAGGAGGCACCAAAGGCAAGGTAAGAAGTCCTCCATCTCCCCACTATATATAGGAGGCCAAGGGGGGGGCGCCGGCCCTAGGAGATCTAATCTCCTAGGGGGGTGCGGCCAAGGGGAGGAATCCCTCCTCCCCAAGGCACCTAGGAGGTGCCTTCCCCTTTAGGACTCTTCCCTCCTTGAAACCCTAGGCGCATGGGCCTCTTGGGGCTGGTGCCCTTGGCCCAAGTAGGCCAAGGTGCACCCCCTACAGCCCATGTGGCCCCCGGGGATGGGTGGCCCCACCCGGTGGGCCCCCGGGACCCCTCCGGTGGTCCCGGTACAATACCGATAACCCCGAAACTTGTCCCGATGCCCGAAACAGGACTTCCCATATATAAATCTTTACCTCCGGACCATTCCGGAACTCCTCGTGACGTCCGGGATCTCATCCGGGACTCCGAACAACATTCGGGTTACTGCATATACATATCCCTACAACCCTAGCGTAACTGAACCTTAAGTGTGTAGACCCTACGGGTTCGGGAGACATGTAGACATGACCGAGACGACTCTCCGGTCAATAACCAACAGCGGGATCTGGATACCCATGTTGGCTCCCACATGCTCCACGATGATCTCATCGGATGAACCACGATGTCGAGGATTCTATCAACCCCGTATGCTATTCCCTTTGTCTATCGATATGTTACTTGCCCGAGATTCGATCGTCGGTATCCCAATACCTCGTTCAATCTCGTTACCGGCAAGTCACTTTACTCGTACCGTAATGCATGATCCCGTGACCAGACACTTGGTCACTCTGAGCTCATTATGATGATGCATTACCGAGTGGGCCCAGTGATACCTCTCCGTCATACGGAGTGACAAATCCCAGTCTCGATCCATGTCAACCCAACAGACACTTTCGGAGATACCCGTAGTGTACCTTTATAGTCACCCAGTTACGTTGTGACGTTTGATACACCCAAAGCACTCCTACGGTATCCAGGAGTTATACGATCTCATGGTCTAAGGAAGAGATACTTGACATTGCAAAACTCTAGCAAACGAACTATACGATCTTGTGCTATGTTTAGGATTGGGTCTTGTCCATCACATCATTCTCCTAATGATGTGATCTCGTTATCAATGACATCCAGTGTCCATAGTCAGGAAACCATGACTATCTGTTGATCAACGAGCTAGTCAACTAGAGGCTCACTAGGGACATGTTGGTGTCTGTTATTCACACATGTATTACGATTTCCGGATAACACAATTATAGCATGAATAAAGACAATTATCATGAACAAGGAAATATAATAATAATGCTTTTATTATTGCCTCTAGGGCATATTTCCAATAGTCTCCCACTTGCACTAGAGTCAATAATCTAGTTACATTGTGATGAATCGAACACCCATGGAATTCTGGTGTTGATCATGTTTTGCTCTAGGGAGAGGTTTAGTCAACGGATCTGCTACATTCAGGTCCGTATGTACTTTACAAATCTCTATGTCTCCATCTTGAACATTTTCACGAATGGAGTTGAAGCGACGCTTGATGTGCCTTGTCTTCTTGTGAAACCTGGGCTCCTTGGCAAGTGCAATAGCTCCAGTGTTGTCACAGAAGAGCTTGATCGGCCCCGACGCATTGGGTATGACTCCTAGGTCGGTGATGAACTCCTTCACCCATATTGCTTCATGTGCTGCCTCCGAGGCTGCCATGTACTCCGCTTCACATGTAGATCCCAGCCAACGACGCTTTGCTTGCAACTGCACCAGCTTACTGCCCCACCATTCAGAAATATACACGTATCCGGTTTGTGACTTAGAGTCATCCGAGATCTGTGTCGAAGATAGCGGTCGACGTAACCCTTTACGACGAGCTCTTCGTCACCCCTAAACGAGAACATTTCCTATCCTTTCAGTACTTCAGGATATTCTTGACCGTTGTCCAGTGTTCCTTGTTACTTTGGTACCTTCTACAACTTACGCAAGTTACATCATGTCTGGTACACAGCATCATACATGAAACTATGCTGAGGCATAGGGATGACATTCATCTCTTCTTATCTTCTGCCGTGTCGACGGCTGAACCCTTAACGGATGAGCTCTTCGTACCTCCATAAATCGAGAACACATTCCTTAGTCCTTTTCTACCAGGTATCCATATTAGGATATTCTTGACCGCTGTCCGGTTGTTCTTTGTTCCGGGGATTACGTTTGGTACCTTCCTACAATACTTACGCAAGGTTTAACCAATCAGATGCCTGGTACTTACGCTATGGCATCATAATAGAACCTTGATAGGCATATACCTCATGTTGGGGAACGTAGCAGAAATTCAAAAATTTTCCTACGTAACACCAAGATCTATCTATGGAGAGACCAGCAACGAGTAGAAAGGGAGAGTGCATCTACATACCCTTGTAGATCGCTAAGCGGAAGCGTTCAAGTGAACGGGGTTGATGGAGTCGTACTCGTCGTGATTCAGATCACCGATGATCAAGTGCCGAACGGACGGCACCTCCGCGTTCAACACACGTACAGCCCGGTGACGTCTCCCACGCCTTGATCCAGCAAGGAGAGAGGGAGAGGTTGAGGAAGACTCCATCCAACAGCAGCACAACGGCGTGGTGGTGGTGGAGGAGCGTGGCAATCCCGCAGGGCTTCGCCAAGCACCATGGGAGAAGAGGAGAGTAACTTGGGAGAGAGGGAGGGGCTGCACCAAAGGCATAAGGTGTGTTTGGGAGGCCCTCCTACCCCACTATATATAGGGATCCCAAGGGGGGGGGTGCGCCAGCCCCTAGGAGATCCAATCTCCAAGGAGGCGGCGGCCAGGGGAGGAGTCCTCCCCCCCCCAAGGCACCTAGGAGGTGCCTTCCCCTGCTGGGACTCTTCCTTTAGGGTTTCCCCAGGCGCATGGGCCTCTTGGGGCTGGTGCCCTTGGCCCATGTAGGCCAAGGCGCACCCCCTACAGCCCATGTGGCCCCCCGGGGCAGGTGGCCCCACCCGGTGGGCCCCCGGGACCCTTCCGGTGGTCCCGGTACAATACCGATGACCCCGAAACTTGTCCCGATGGCCGAAACAGGACTTCCTATATATAAATCTTTACCTCCGGACCATTCCGGAACTCCTCGTGACGTCCGGGATCTCATCCGGGACTCCGAACAACATTCGGTAACCACATACAAGCTTCCTTTATAACCCTAGCGTCATCGAACCTTAAGTGTGTAGACCCTACGGGTTCGGGAGACATGCAGACATGACCGAGACGTTCTCCGGTCAATAACCAACAGCGGGATCTGGATACCCATGATGGCTCCCACATGTTCCACGATGATCTCATCGGATGAACCACGATGTCAAGGACTCAATCGATCCCGTATTCAATTCCCTTTGTCTAGCGGTATTTTACTTGCCCGAGATTCGATCGTCGGTATCCAATACCTTGTTCAATCTCGTTACCGGCAAGTCACTTTACTCGTTCCGTAACACATCATCCCGTGATCAACTCCTTGGTCACATTGCGCATATGATGATGTCCTACCGAGTGGGCCCAGAGATACCTCTCCGTTTACACGGAGTGACAAATCCCAGTCTCGATCCGCATAAAACAATAGATACTTTCGGAGATACCTGTAGTGCACCTTTATAGTCACCCAGTTACGTTGTGACGTTTGATACACCCAAAGCACTCCTACGGTATCCAGGAGTTACACGATCTCATGGTCAAAGGAAGAGATACTTGACATTGGCAAAGCTCTAGCAAACGAACTACACGATCTTTGTGCTAGTCTTAGGATTGGGTCTTGTCCATCACATCATTCTCCTAATGATGTGATCCCGTTATCAACGACATCCAATGTCCATAGCCAGGAAACCATGACTATCTGTTGATCACAACGAGCTAGTCAACTAGAGGCTCACTAGGGACATATTGTGGTCTATGTATTCACACGTGTATTACGATTTCCGGATAATACAGTTATAGCATGAATAAAAGACAATTATCATGAACAAGGAAATATAATAATAATACTTTTATTATTGCCTCTAGGGCATATTTCCAACAGTCTCCCACTTGCACTAGAGTCAATAATCTAGTTCACATCGCCATGTGATTAACACTCACAGGTCACATCGCCATGTGACTAATACCCAAGAGTTTACTAGAGTCAGTAGTCTAGTTCACATCACTATGTGATTAACACTCAATGAGTTTTATGTTTGATCATGTTGCTTGTGAGAGAGGTTTTAGTCAACGGGTCTGAACCTTTCAGATCCGTGTGTGCTTTACAAATCTCTATGTCATCTCCTAGATGCAGCTACCACGCTCTATTTGGAGCTATTCCAAATAACTGTTCTACTTGGAGCTATTCTAAATTGTTGCTCCATTATATGTATCCGGTCTCTCTACTCAGAGCTATCCGGATAGGTGTTAAGCTTGCATCGACGTAACCCTTTACGACGAACTCTTTTACCACCTCCATAATCGAGAAAATTCCTTAGTCCACTAGTTACTAAGGATAACTTTGACCGCTGTCCTGTGATCCATTCTTGGATCACTCTTGTACCCCTTGACTGACTCATGGCAAGGCACACTTCAGGTGCGGTACACAGCATAGCATACTGAAGAGCCTACGTCTTAAGCATAGGGGACGACCTTCGTCCTTTCTCTCTATTCTGCCGTGGTCGAGCTTTAAGTCTTAACTTCGTACCTTACAACTCAGGCAAGAACTCCTTCTTTGACTGGTCCATCTTGAACACCTTCAAGATCATGTCAAGGTATGTGCTCATTTGAAAGTATTATTAAGCATTTTGATCTATCCTTATAGATCTTGATGCTCAATGTTCAAGTAGCTTAATCCAGGCTTTCCATTGAAAAACACTTTCAAATAACCCTATATGCTTTCTAGAAATTCTACATCATTTCTGATCATCAATATGTCAACAACATATACTCATCAGAAATTCTATAGTGCTCCCACTCACTTCTTTGGAAATACAAGTTTCTCATAAACTTTGTACAAACCCAAAATCTTTGATCATCATCAAAGCATACATTCCAACTCCGAGATGCTCACTCCAGTCCTTAAAAGGATTGCTGGAGCTTTGCATACTTATTAGCATCTTTCGGGATTGACAAAACCTTCCGGTTGTATCACATACAACCTTTCCTCATTAAAATCGTCGAGGAAACAATGTTTTGACATCCTATCTGCAAGATTTCATAAATAATGCAGTAATCGCTAATATAATTCCAACAGACTCTTAGCATCGCTACGAGTGAGAAAATCTCATCGTAGTCAACTCCTTGAACTTGTCGGAAAACATCTTAACGACAAGTCGAGCTTTCTTAATGGTGACATTTACCATCATTGTCCGTCTTCCTTTTGAAATCCATCTGTACTCATTAGCCTTACGACCATCGAGCCGTTCTGCCAAAGTCTACACTTTGTTTTCATACATGGATCCTCTCTCGGATTTTATGGCCTCAAGCCATTTATCGGAATCCGGGCCCACCATCGCTTCTCCATAGCTCGTAGGTTCATTGTTGTCTAGCAACATGACCTTCAAGACAGGATTACGTACCACTCTGAAGTAGTACGCATCCTTGTCACCCTACGAGGTTCGGTAGTGACTTGATCCGAACTTCATGATCACTATCATAAGCTTCCACTTCAATTGGTGTAGGTGCCACAGGAACAACTTCCTGTGCCCTGCCACACACTAGTTGAAGAGACGGTTCAATAACCTCATCAAGTCTCCACCATCCTCCCACTCAATTCTTTCGAGAGAAACTTTTCCTCGAGAAAGGACCCGATTCTAGAAACAATCCATATTGCTTTCGGATCTGAATTAGGAGGTATACCCAACTGTTTTGGGTGTCCTATGAAGATGCATTTTATCCGCTTTGGGTTCGAGCTTATCAATCCTGAAACTTTTTCACATAAGCGTCGCAGCCCCAAACCTTTAAGAAACGACAACTTAGGTTTCTCTAAACCATAATTCATACGGTGTCATCTCAACGGAATTACGTGGTGCCCTATTTAAAGTGAATGTGGTTGTCTCTAATGCCTAACCCATGACAATAGTGGTAATTCGATAAGAGACATCATGGTACGCACCATATCCAATAGGGTGCAACTATGATGTTCGGACACACCATCACACTATGGTGTTCCAGGCGGTATTAATTGCGAAACAATTTCCACAATGTCTTAATTGTGTGCCAAAACTCGTAACTCAGATATTCATCTCTATGATCATATCATAGACATTTTATCCTCTTGTCACAATGATCTTCTACTTCACTCTGAAATTACTTGAACCATTCAATAATTCAGACTTGTGTTTCATCAAGTAAATATTCTCAACATCTACTCGAATCATCTGTGAAGTAAGAACATAACGATATTCACTGCATGCCTCAGCACTCATTGGACTGCACACATCAAAATGTGTTACTTCCAACAAGTTGCTATCTTGTTCCATCTTACTGAAAATGAGGCTTTTCAGTCATCTTGCCCATGTGGTATGATTTGCATATCTCAAGTGATTCAAAATCAAGTGAGTCCGAATGATCCATTTGCATGGAGTTTCTTCATGCATATACACCAATAGACATGGTTCGCATGTCTCAAACTTTTCAAAACGAGTGAGTCCAAAGATCCATCAACATGGAGCTTCTTCATGCGTTTTATACCAATATGACTTACACAGCAGTGCCACAAGTAAGTGGTACTATCATTACTATCTTATATCTTTTGGCATGAAAATGTGTATCACTACGATCGAGATTCAATAAACCATTCATTTTAGGTGTAAGACCATTGAAGGTATTATTCAAATAAACAGAGTAACCATTATTCTCCTTAAATGAATAACCGTATTGCGATAGACATAATCCAATCATGTCTATGCTCAACGCAAACACCAATCTCGGTGGTAGAGGGAGCGTGCGATGCTTGATCATATCAACTTGGAAACACTTCCAACACATATCGTCAGCTCACCTTTAGCTAGTCTCCGTTTATTCCGTAGCTTTTATTTCGAGTTACTAACACTTAGCAACCGAACCGGTATCTAATACCCTGGTGCTACTAGGAGTACTAGTAAAGTACACATTAACATAATGTATATCCAATATACTTCTATCGACCTTGCCAGCCTTCTCATCTACCAAGTATCTAGGGTAATGCTGCTCCAGTGGTTGTTCCCCTTATTACAGAAGCACTTAGTCTCGGGTTTGGGTTCAACCTCGGGTTTCTTCATTGGTGCAGCAGCTGATTTGCCGTTTCATGAAGTATCCCTTCTTCCCTTGCCCTTCTTGAAACTAGTGGTTTCACCAACCATCAACAATTGATGCTCCTTCTTGATTTCTACTTTCGCGGTGTCAAACATCGCGAATACCTCAAGGATCATCATATCTATCCCTGATATGTTATAGTTCATCACGAAGCTCTAGCAGCTTGGTGGCAATGACTTTGGAGAAACATCACTATCTCATCTGGAAGATCAACTCCCACTCGATTCAAGTGATTGTTGTACTCAGACAATCTGAGCACAAGCTCAACGATTGAGCTTTTCTCCCTTAGTTTGCAGGCTAAGAAAATCGTCGGAGGTCTCATACCTCTTGACGTGGGCACGAGCCTGAAATCCCAATTTCAGCCCTCGAAACATCTCATATGTTCCGCGACGTTTCGAAAACGTCTTTGGTGCCTCTACTCTAAACCATTTAACTGAACTATCACGTAGTTATCAAAACGTGTATGTTCGATGTTCGAAACATCCACAAACGACGTTTGGGGTTCAGCACATTGAGCGGTGCATTAAGGACATGAGCTTTCTACTGATCGCATAATCGCTACTATCAACTTTCAACTATATTTTCTCTAGGAACATATCTAAACAGTAGAACTATAGCGTGAGCTACGACATAATTTGCAAAAGGTCTTTTGACTATGTTCAGGATAATTAAGTTCATCTTATGAACTCCCACTCAGATAGACATCCCTCTAGTCATCTAAGTGATTACATGATCCGAGTCAACTAGGCCGTGTCCGATCATCACGTGAGACGGACTAGTCATCATCGGTGAACATCTTCATGTTGATCGTATCTACTATACGACTCATGCTCGACCTTTCGGTCTCCGTGTTCCGAGGCCATGTCTGCACATGCTAGGCTCGTCAAGTTAACCCTAAGTGTTTTCGCTGTGTAAAACTGTCTTACACCCGTTGTATGTGAACGTAAGAATCCATCACACCCGATCATCACGTGGTGCTTAGAAGCGACGAACTGTAGCAACGGTGCACAGTTAGGGGAGAACACTTCTTGAAATTTTGTAAGGGATCATCTTATTTACTACCGTCGTCCTAAGTAAACAAGATGCATAAACATGATAAACATCACATGCAATCAAATAGTGACATGATATGGCCAATATCATTTTGCTCCTTTGATCTTCATCTTCGGGGCTCCATGATCATCATCGTCACCGGCATGACACCATGATCTCCATCATCATGATCTCCATCATCGTGTCTTCATGAAGTTGTCACGCCAACGACTACTTCTACTTCTATGACTAACGCGTTTAGCAATAAAGTAAAGTAGTTTACATGGCGTTCTTCAATGACACGCAGGTCATACAAAAATAAAGACAACTCCTATGGCTCCTGCCGGTTGTCATACTCATCGACATGCAAGTCGTGAATCCTATTACAAGAACATGATCAATCTCATACATCACATATATCATTCATCACATCCTTTGGCCATATCACATCACATAGCATACCCTGCAAAAACAAGTTAGACGTCCTCTAATTGTTGTTGCATGTTTTACGTGGCTGCTATGGGTTTCTAGCAAGAACGTTTCTTACCTACGCAAGACCACAACGTGATATGCCAATTGCTATTTACCCTTCATAAGGACCCTTTTCATCGAATCCGATCCGACTAAAGTGGGAGAGACAGACACCCGCTAGCCACCTTATGCAACTAGTGCATGTTTGTCGGTGGAACCGGTCTCACGTAAGCGTACGTGTAAGGTTGGTCCGGGCCGCTTCATCCCACGATGCCGCCGAATCAAGATAAGACTAGTAACGGCAAGCATATTGAACAATATCGACGCCCACAACTACTTTGTGTTCTACTCGTGCAAAGAATCTACGCAATAGACCTAGCTCATGATGCCACTGTTGGGGAACGTAGCAGAAATTCAAAAATTTCCTACGTAACACCAAGATCTATCTATGGAGAGACCAGCAACGAGTAGAAAGGAGGAGTTGCATCTACATACCCTTGTAGATCGCTAAGCGGAAGCGTTCAAGTGAACGGGGTTGATGGAGTCGTACTCGTCGTGATTCAGATCACCGATGATCAAGTGCCGAACGGACGGCACCTCCGCGTTCAACACACGTACAGCCCGGTGACGTCTCCCACGCCTTGATCCAGCAAGGAGAGAGGGAGAGGTTGAGGAAGACTCCATCCAACAGCAGCACAACGGCGTGGTGGTGGTGGAGGAGCGTGGCAATCCCGCAGGGCTTCGCCAAGCACCATGGGAGAAGAGGAGAGTAACTTGGGAGAGAGGGAGGGGCTGCACCAAAGGCATAAGGTGTGTTTGGGAGGCCCTCCTACCCCACTATATATAGGGATCCCAAGGGGGGGGGGTGCGCCAGCCCCTAGGAGATCCAATCTCCAAGGAGGCGGCGGCCAGGGGAGGAGTCCTCCCCCCCCAAGGCACCTAGGAGGTGCCTTCCCCTGCTGGGACTCTTCCTTTAGGGTTTCCCCAGGCGCATGGGCCTCTTGGGGCTGGTGCCCTTGGCCCATGTAGGCCAAGGCGCACCCCCTACAGCCCATGTGGCCCCCCGGGGCAGGTGGCCCCACCCGGTGGGCCCCCGGGACCCTTCCGGTGGTCCCGGTACAATACCGATGACCCCGAAACTTGTCCCGATGGCCGAAACAGGACTTCCTATATATAAATCTTTACCTCCGGACCATTCCGGAACTCCTCGTGACGTCCGGGATCTCATCCGGGACTCCGAACAACATTCGGTAACCACATACAAGCTTCCTTTATAACCCTAGCGTCATCGAACCTTAAGTGTGTAGACCCTACGGGTTCGGGAGACATGCAGACATGACCGAGACGTTCTCCGGTCAATAACCAACAGCGGGATCTGGATACCCATGATGGCTCCCACATGTTCCACGATGATCTCATCGGATGAACCACGATGTCAAGGACTCAATCGATCCCGTATTCAATTCCCTTTGTCTAGCGGTATTTTACTTGCCCGAGATTCGATCGTCGGTATCCAATACCTTGTTCAATCTCGTTACCGGCAAGTCACTTTACTCGTTCCGTAACACATCATCCCGTGATCAACTCCTTGGTCACATTGCGCATATGATGATGTCCTACCGAGTGGGCCCAGAGATACCTCTCCGTTTACACGGAGTGACAAATCCCAGTCTCGATCCGCATAAAACAATAGATACTTTCGGAGATACCTGTAGTGCACCTTTATAGTCACCCAGTTACGTTGTGACGTTTGATACACCCAAAGCACTCCTACGGTATCCAGGAGTTACACGATCTCATGGTCAAAGGAAGAGATACTTGACATTGGCAAAGCTCTAGCAAACGAACTACACGATCTTTGTGCTAGTCTTAGGATTGGGTCTTGTCCATCACATCATTCTCCTAATGATGTGATCCCGTTATCAACGACATCCAATGTCCATAGCCAGGAAACCATGACTATCTGTTGATCACAACGAGCTAGTCAACTAGAGGCTCACTAGGGACATATTGTGGTCTATGTATTCACACGTGTATTACGATTTCCGGATAATACAGTTATAGCATGAATAAAAGACAATTATCATGAACAAGGAAATATAATAATAATACTTTTATTATTGCCTCTAGGGCATATTTCCAACAGCTCATCTCTTCTATATCTTCTGCCGTGGTCGGACATTGAGCTGAGCTCAATTTCACACCTTGTAACACAGGCAAGAACCCCTTTCTTGGACTGATCCATTTGAACTTCTTCAAAATCTTATCAAGATATGTGCTTTGTGAAAGACCTATGAGGCGTCTCGATCTATCTCTATAGATTTTGATGCCTAATATATAAGCAGCTTCTCCAAGGTCCTTCATTGAAAAACTTTTATTCAAGTAGGCCTTGATGCTGTCCAAGAGTTCTATATCATTTCCCATCAAAAGTATGTCATCTACATATAATATGAGAAATGCTACAGAGCTCCCACTCACTTTCTTGTAAACGCAGGCTTCTCCATAAGTCTGTGTAAACCCAAACGCTTTGATCATCTCATCAAAGCGAATGTTCCAACTCCGAGATGCTTGCACCAGCCCATAAATCGAGCGTTGGAGCTTGCACACTTTGTCAGCATTCTTAGGATCGACAAAACCTTCCGGCTGCATCATATACAATTCTTCCTTAAGGAAACCATTAAGGAATGCCGTTTTGACGTCCATTTGCCATATTTCATAATCATAAAATGCGGCAATTGCTAACATGATTCGGACGGACTTCAGCTTCGCTACCGGTGAGAAAGTCTCATCGTAGTCAACCCCTTGAACTTGTCGATAACCCTTAGCGACAAGCCGAGCTTTATAGATGGTCACATTACCATCCGCGTCTGTCTTCTTCTTAAAGATCCATTTATTTTCTATGGCTCGCCGTTCTACGGGCAAGTCAGTCAAAGTCCATACTTCGTTTTCATACATGGATCCTATCTCGGATTTCATGGCTTCTAGCCATTTGTCGGAATCTGGTCCCGCCATCGCTTCTTCATAGTTCGAAGGTTCACCGTTGTCTAACAACATGATTTCCAAGACAGGGTTGCCGTACCATTCTGGTGCGGAACGTGTCCTCGTGGACCTTCGAATTTCAGTAGGAGCTTGATCAGAAGTATCTTGATCATTATCATTAACTTCCTCTCTAGTCGGTGCAGGCACCTCAGGAACATTTTCTTGAGTTGCGCCATTTTCCGGTTCAAGAGGTAATACTTCATCAAGTTCTACTTTCCTCCCACTTACTTCTTTCGAGAGAAACTCTTTCTCCAGAAAGGACCCATTCTTGGCAACAAAGATCTTGCCTTCGGATCTGATGGTAGAAGGTGTACCCAACAGTTTCTTTGGGTATCCTATGAAGACGCATTTTTCCGATTTGGGTTCGAGCTTTTCAGGTTGAAGTTTCTTGACATAAGCATCGCATCCCCAAACTTTTAGAAACGACAGCTTAGGTTTCTTCCCAAACCATAATTCATACGGTGTCGTCTTAACGGATTTCGACGGAGCCCTATTTAAAGTGAATGCGGCAGTCTCTAAAGCATAGCCCCAGAAGGAAAGCGGTAAATCGGTAAGAGACATCATAGATCGCACCATATCTAACAGAGTGCGATTACGACGTTCGGACACACCATTACGCTGAGGTGTTCCAGGCGGCGTGAGTTGTGAAACTATTCCACATTTTCTTAAGTGTGCCCCAAACTCGTGACTCAAGTATTCTCCTCCACGATCTGATCGTAGAAACTTGATTTTCCTGTCACGTTGATTCTCAACCTCACTCTGAAATTCCTTGAACTTTTCAAAGGTTTCAGACTTGTGTTTCATTAAGTAGACATACCCATATCTACTTAAATCATCAGTGAGGGTGAGAACATAACGATAGCCACCGCGAGCCTCAACACTCATTGGACCGCACACATCAGTATGTATGATTTCCAATAAGTTGGTTGCTCGCTCCATTGTTCCTGAGAACGGAGTCTTGGTCATTTTACCCATAAGGCATGGTTCGCACGTGTCAAATGATTCATAATCAAGAGACTCTAAAAGTCCATCAGCATGGAGCTTCTTCATGCGTTTGACACCTATGTGACCAAGGCGGCAGTGCCACAAGTATGTGGGACTATCATTATCAACCTTACTTCTTTTGGTACTCACACTATGAATATGTGTAGCATCACGTTCGAGATTCATAAGAATAAACCATTCACCATAGGAGCATGACCATAAAACATATCTCTCATAAAATGGAACAACCATTATTCTCAGATTTAAATGAGTAGCCATCTCGAATTAAACGAGATCCCGATACAATGTTCATGCTCAAAGCTGGCACTAAATAACAATTATTAAGGTTTAAAACTAATCCCGAAGGTAGATGCAGAGGTAGCGTGCCGACGGCGATCACATTGACCTTGGAACCATTCCCGACGCGCATCGTCACCTCGTCCTTTGCCAGTTTCCGCTTATTCCGCAGCCCCTGCTTTGAGTTACAAATGTGAGCAACTGCACCGGTATCAAATACCCAGGAGCTACTACGGGCACTAGTAAGGTACACATCAATTACATGTATATCACATATACCTTTTGTTTTGCCGGCCTTCTTATCCGCTAAGTATTAGGGCAGTTCCGCTTCCAGTGACCGCTTCCCTTGCAATAAAAGCACTCAGTCTCGGGCTTGGGTCCATTCTTTGGCTTCTTCCCGGCAGCTTGCTTGCCGGGCGCGGCAACTCCCTTGCCGTCCTTCTTGAAGTTCTTTTTACCCTTGCCTTTCTTGAACTTAGTGGTTTTATTGACCATCAACACTTGATGTTCCTTTCTGACTTCTACCTCTGCTGATTTCAGCATAGCAAATACTTCAGGAATGGTCTTTTCCATCCCCTGCATATTGAAGTTCATCACAAAGCTCTTGTAGCTTGGTGGAAGCGACTGGAGGATTCTGTCAACGACCGCATCATCCGGGAGATTAACTCCCAGCTGAGTCAAGCGGTTATGCAACCCAGACATAGTGAGTATGTGCTCACTGACAGAACTGTTTTCCTCCATCTTACAGCTGAAGAATTTGTCGGAGACTTCATATCTCTCGACCCGGGCATGAGCTTGGAAAACCATTTTCAGCTCTTCGAACATCTCATATGCTCCATGTCTCTCAAAACGCTTTTGGAGCCCCGGCTCTAGGCTGTAAAGCATGCCGCACTGAACGAGGGAGTAGTCATCGAAACGTGCCTGCCAAGCGTTCATAACATCTTGTTCTGCAGGGAGAACGGGTGCGTCACCAAGCGGTGCTTGTAGGACATAATCTTTCTTGGCAGCTATGAGGATGATCCTCAGGTTCCGGACCCAGTCCGTATAGTTGCTGCCATCGTCTTTCAGCTTAGTTTTCTCTAGGAACGCGTTGAAGTTGAGGACTACGTTGGCCATTTGATCTACAAGACATATTGCAAAGATTTTAGACTAGGTTCATGATAATTAAGTTCAACTAATCAAATTATTAGTGAACTCCCACTTAGATTAGACATCCCTCTGGTCATCTAAGTATTACATGATCCGAGTTAAACTAGACCGTGTCCGATCATCACGTGAGACGGACTAGTCAACATCGGTGAACATCTTCATGTTGATCGTATCTTCTATACGACTCATGCTCGACCTTTCGGTCTTCTGTGTTCCGAGGCCATGTCTGTACATGCTAGGCTCGTCAAGTCAACCTAAGTGTTTGCATGTGTAAATCTGTCTTACACCCGTTGTATGTGAACGTCTGAATAAAACACCCGATCATCACGTGATGTTTTGAAACAGCGAACTGTCGCAATGGTGCACAGTTAGGGGGAACACTTCTTGAAATTGGTATGAGGGATCACCTTATTTACTACCGTCGTTCTAAGTAAACAAGATGCAAAACATGATAAACATCACATGCAATCAAATAATAAACGTGACATGATATGGCCAATATCACACAGCTCCTTTGATCTCCATCTTGGGGCTCCATGATCATCTTGTCACCGGCTTGACACCATGATCTCCATCATCATGATCTCCATCATCGTGTCTCCATGAAGTTGCTCGCCAACCATTACTTCTACTACTATGGATAACGCGTTTAGCAATAAAGTAAAGTAATTTACATGGCGTTTCTTGATGACACGCAGGTCATATAAAAGAATAAAGACAACTCCTATGGCTCCTGCCGGTTGTCATACTCATCGACATGCAAGTCGTGAATCCTATTACAATAGCATGAACATCTCATACATCACATATAGATCATTCATCATTCATCACAACTTTGGCCATATCATATCACAAACCACTTGCTGCAAAAACAAGTTAGACGTCCTCTAATTGTTGTTGCATGTTTTACGTGGCTGAATTAGGGTTCTAGCAAGAACGTTTTCTTACCTACGTTAAAGCCACAACGTGATTTGTCAACTTCTATTTACCCTTCATAAGGACCCTGTTCATCGATTCCGCTCCAACTAAAGTAGGAGAGACAGACACCCGCCAGCCACCTTATGCAACTAGTGCATGTTAGTCGGTGGAACCGGTCTCACGTAAGCGTACGTGTAAGGTTGGTCCGGGCCGCTTCATCCCACAATACCGCTGAAGCAAGAAAGGACTAGTAACGGCAAGAAAGTTGACAAATCTACGCCCACAACAAATTGTGTTCTACTCGCGCAAGAAGAACTACGCATAGACCTAGCTCATGATGCCACTGTTGGGGAACGTTGCAGAAAACAAAAATTTTCCTACTCGTTTCACCAAGATCATCTAGGAGTTCATCTAGCAACGAGTCATTGGATGCATCTACATACCTTTGTAGATCGCGAGCGGAAGCGTTCAAAGAACGGGGATGATGTAGTCGAACACGACGTGATTCGAATCACCGGAGATCCTAGCACCGAACGGACGGCACCTCCGCGTTCAACACACGTACGGAACAGCCATGTCTCCTCCTTCTTGATCCAGCAAGGGAGGGAGGAGAGGTTGAGGGAGATGGCACCAGCAGCAGCACGACGGCGTGGTGTTGATGGAGCTGCAGTACTCCGGCAGAGCTTCGCTAAGCACTAAGGAGGTTGAGGAGGTGTTGGGGAGGGAGAAGGAGGCAACCTAAGGCCAAGGACTCAAGGTATGAGGTCCCTCCTCTCCCCCACTATATATAGGGGTGCCAAGGGGGGGTGGTGCGCAGCCTAGGAGATCCAATCTCCTATGGCCGGCGGCCAAGGGGAGGTTTCCCTCCCCCCCAAGGCACCTAGGAGGTGCCTTCCACTAGTAGGACTCCTCCCCCTTGGAAACCCTAGGCGCATGGGCCTAGTGGGGCTGGTGCCCTTGGCCCAAGTAGGCCAAGGCGCACCCCCTACAGCCCATGTGGCCCCCGGGGATGGGTGGCCCCACCCGGTGGGCCCCCGGGACCCCTCCGGTGGTCCCGGTACAATACCGATAACCCCGAAACTTGTCCCGATGCCCGAAACAGGACTTCCCATATATAAATCTTTACCTCCGGACCATTCCGGAACTCCTCGTGACGTCCGGGATCTCATCCGGGACTCCGAACAACATTCGGGTTACTGCATATACATATCCCTACAACCCTAGCGTAACTGAACCTTAAGTGTGTAGACCCTACGGGTTCGGGAGACATGTAGACATGACCGAGACGACTCTCCGGTCAATAACCAACAGCGGGATCTGGATACCCATGTTGGCTCCCACATGCTCCACGATGATCTCATCGGATGAACCACGATGTCGAGGATTCTATCAACCCCGTATGTTATTCCCTTTGTCTATCGATATGTTACTTGCCCGAGATTCGATCGTCGGTATCCCAATACCTCGTTCAATCTCGTTACCGGCAAGTCACTTTACTCGTACCGTAATGCATGATCCCGTGACCAGACACTTGGTCACTCTGAGCTCATTATGATGATGCATTACCGAGTGGGCCCAGTGATACCTCTCCGTCATACGGAGTGACAAATCCCAATCTCGATCCATATAAAACAATAGATACTTTCGGAGATACCTGTAGTGCACCTTTATAGTCACCCAGTTACGTTGTGACGTTTGATACACCCAAAGCACTCCTACGGTATCCAGGAGTTATATGATCTCATGGTCGAAGGAAGAGATACTTTGACATTGCAAAACTCTAGCAAACGAACTATATGATCTTGTGCTATGTTTAGGATTGGGTCTCGTCCATCACATCATTCTCCTAATGATGTGATCTCGTTATCAATGACATCCAGTGTCCATAGTCAGGAAATCATGACTATCTGTTGATCAACGAGCTAGTTATCTAGAGGCTCACTAGGGACATGTTGGTGTCTGTTATTCACACATGTATTACGATTTCCGGATAACACAATTATAGCATGAATAAAGACAATTATCATGAACAAGGAAATATAATAATAATGCTTTTATTATTGCCTCTAGTGGGGGCTTGGCCCTATACTGGGATGAAAGTTTGCAAGTTATAGTTCAAGACTCTTGTGCAAGATATATTGACGTTCAGTTTGTGGATATGGAAAATGATCAAACCTAGAGAGCCACCTTTGTTTATGGAGAACAACGCGTCGAGAACCGTCATCGTATGTGGGATCACATTGCTAATCTCAGGGCGATATCGACAGAGCCATGGATTGTGTGCGGAGACTTTAATGAGGCGATGTGGCAGCACGAACACTTTTCACGGATGACATGTGTGGAAAGTCAGATAGCATTGTTCCGGGACTGTTTGATAGTGTGTGAACTTGAGGATTTGGGTTTCTCTGGTGCTCCATTCACGTACGACAATGGGCAGCAGGGCGACAGAAACGTTCGAGTTCGGTTAGACCAAGCGTGCGCGGATGAGAAGTGGAGGGGGCTGTTTCCGGACGCGCGGGTGGTGCACTTGGCTACCTCTTGTTCCGATCATAGCCCTATGCAAATTAAGCTGGACAAGGATGTTACCAAGTGCTTTCGGCCCTTCCCGCGTTACGAGATAATGTGGGAAAGGGACCCGGCTTTGTCTGGGCTGGTTGCTAAACTATCATTCTTAAGAAGTTGCTCCTCACTACTTCCTATTCTCTCATCATGCACACTATCCACATCAGCGATGTGACACATCATCCTTCCACCCCCACTATCCTAATTATCTTTACATGCAGCACATCCATGTCACTATAGTGCCATGTCATTGTTTTTTCTTTAGATTAACAGACGCCCAGGCTTCTCTTCCCGAAAGAACACGGCTGGTCGCCAAAGTAAATTAGCGATCGCTTCCTCTTCTTATTCCCTAACCGACGGGTTAGTCTGAGGGACACTCTTCCATGAACTGATTCTGTCCACTTCGTCTCGCAGGATAGAAAAGTCGTCATCGTGTCCTTGTCATATCTCCATCTTGACCTCCTGCGTTGTTCTCTGCCCACGCTGCCGGCGGCCTCACGATGCACTGCGCCTCCCCCCTAACCTCCTCTTGCCGCCCCATGCGCCTTGCCGAGGGGTCAGTGGTTGCTGATGATCTATTGGCACGCCACGCCGTCGACCTACTGCTGCCCAGGACGGAGGGGTGGTCGTGTGGTCGCCTGCCGCAATCTGGATCCTGAGCGCGGCCGCGCTGCTCTCCTCCTCTAGAGTTTTTGATTTCTGTTCAAGTGACTCTGGTAAGTGGTGTGTATGATGATTCGTTTTGTAAGTACTAAAGAAGCAAATTGTTTACGACACCCGATACACCATTAGACTCTCATAAGGCTGTTGGTCATCCATTGTTTTTTACCAGGTAGCTGCTCAGTCCAAGATCTGCACGACTATTGGTTACTACTAAGTGTTTCCCCAGTTCTTTGTTTTAGCTACCTGACAAAGGGTACCTATCCAAGGAATGCATTGTCAGTCGAACATAAAAGTTCCACACCCAGGTCATCTTACATCAGAGGAACACTTTATGTACAGACCATGTGAAACCAATGAGCTATGTAACTATGTAAAAGGTCTTCCATTTTCGACAAGGATTGCTAATTACTCTGTATGAGATGATCACCTCCTTGATTTTCTTCAGAGCTATGGATCTGTAATGATTAGTTTATCCCATGATGTCTCTTTGCTTTGAGAAACATGAAATTCCATGCTCGCTAACCATGTATTGCCATACTTGCGCAACCCAGGAACTGATGAGATTAAAAGAGAAGTATGATGTTCAGTTGTATGGAAAGATTCGGTACATCTAGGACTATGGTCATGAGAAGATTGTTCCTACAAGAGCCCATTGTGGGAACTGATGAGATTAAAACAGAAATATGGTGTTCGGTTCTATAAAAAGATTCCATACATCCAAGATTACAGTCATGTGAAAATTGTCCCTAGAGGACTTATATAAAGCCCTACGATGGACCTCACATACTCCATATTGTCTATCATTTGACCTTTGTTTTGTTGCGACGTGTGGTATGCAGAAGATATTGAAAGTGGTTATTCAGGTGTTTAAACAAAGTGCTAGAAAATTAGGGCGGTGTAAATCCTTTTCTCTGATTTCGGAAGGAAGATATATTTGAACATATCATCATGAACACATGTTAGTTATGGAACATATCATCAGGAAAATATGTTAGCTATGGTATGTACTCAGTTCAAATTTCAACCCTTCTCGTATTTGTCTTTGCAAATGCCACTCATCTTTGTTTAATAAGTATCCTCATCTTTGTTTAATAAGTATCATCAGGAACACATGCTGCTTATGGAAAGCCTTGATGGGTTGTACATCTACATATCTTCCTCTGCTTAAGTATCTTTTGTTATGTATACCAATAAACTAATCCATGCTGACTGTTTTTTTGCTCAGGTGTTCTGCAATTTGCATATGCTGAATCAACTAAGTGTGATAAGCCATTTGCACTTATTGATTTTAAGTTGTTAAGGGTTTTATTATCTCATACTTCCTCCAATAATTCGAGCTAAAACCATGACACTTATTATGAATTGGAGGGAGTACATAATTAGCTGGCAATGCTCTTCGTCACCTTGCTCATGGGTCATAAGTAAATGTTTATATAATGTTTCTGTTGGCGTTTGTGTTTCAGTGATAATATCCATGAAGTTTATTCAAGTGAGTAGTGATAGCCTCCATCTCATCCAACCTATGTCCTTGAGACGGTCCATTTTATTATATATATGAAGAACATGTAGCCTCCATCTCATCCGACCTAAGTTGACCATTAGTACATTGCTTTAGTGTATGCTATATCCCGCTGCATTTTATTGAGTTTTCCAGTAACATAGTTATTGTAGGTAATACTTATTCAATCTATTTACTATGATGTGTAAGGGGCTAAGATTTCCCGCAGCAACGCGTGGGGTATCATCCAGTACATGTAATACGAGGAAACCAAATGGAGAGTTAGGATCAGTCCGTGATGCTCTGAAAGATATGATGAATAGCTTGAGGTCTTGGAGTAAATAACACTTTGGACATGTCACCAAAGAGTTAGAAAAGTTGAGGAAAGAAATTTCTGAGTTACAGATGGGTAATGCGGATCATGCAAATATACGTCAAAAAATGAATCTTCTTGATGAGCTTCTTTACAGGGAAGACATGTTGTGGTTACAACGTTCACGTATTACATGGTTGAAAGAAGGGGAGCGGAATACCGCCTATTTGCATCGGCGGGCGGTCTGGCGCGCAAGAAGAAATTACATACAGAAACTTCGCAAGGATGATGGCACATGGTGCAGTGTGCCGTCATAAATGAAGAGGATGGCAACCTCCTATTTCAAGGAGGTGTATACTAAGGATCCAACCTTGAATCCTGATGTGGTCCTAAATTGCATAGAGCCAAAGATAACTGTTGATATGAATACAACTTTGTGTGCAATGTTTTCAGAACAAGAAGTGTCGGATGCCTTGTTTCAAATTGGTCCTCTTAAGGCACCTGGCATGGACGGCTTCCCTGCTAGGTTCTATCAACGAAACTGGGCGGTTCTGAAGAAGGAGATTATTGCTGCCGTGTTGAATTTTTTTCGACTGGAGTCATGCCGGATGGAATAAATGATACTACTATCGTCCTAATTCCTAAGGTCCCTCACCCCAAGGAACTTAAGGATTTTAGGCCTATTAGTCTCTGCGATGTTGTTTATAAGATCATTTCGAAATGCTTGGTGAATCGCTTACGACTGTTCCTCACTGAGCTAATTTCTGAGAACCAAAGTGCCTTTATCCCGGGTCAGCTTATTTCGGATAATTCAATAATTTCTTTTGAATGCATCCACTACATCCAGTGCTTAAAACAAGGCCAGTCTGTTGCGTGTGCATATAAATTGGATCTATCAAAGGCGTATAATCGTGTGGATTGGGATTTTCTGGAGAGAGCTTTGGAAAAATGGGGCTTCTCTGTTGGTTGGATATCTTGGATCATGGCTTGTGTTAAATCTGTTAAATATTCAGTGAAGTTGGAAATTATTGGAGCCATTTAACCCTACAAGGGGCCTCCGCCAAGGTGACCCATTGTCTCCTTCTCTTTTTTTATTTGTTGTTGATGCACTTTCTGCTCTTATCAACAAGTCAAGTGCGGAGGAAGGTTTGAGGGGTATTACCATATGTCGTGGTGCCCCTGTAATATCACATCTGTTGTTTGCGGACGATACTATATGTTACTCTTTCAAGCTTCTACCCAACAAGCAAGGATTGTCAAAGGTTTGTTGAACACTTATGCATCGGCGACGTGTCAACTTATAAACCCGGCCAAGTGTTCCATCCTTTTTTCTGATAATTGTCTGGATGCGGTGGCGGAGGAGATGAAGAGTACGTTGGAAATTACGCAACAAGTGTTTGAACCAAAATATTTGGGATTACCGGTGCCAGAAGGAAAGATTCATAAAGGCCATTTTGAAACCATTCAAGAAAGAATGAGGAAGAGGTTAGTTGATTGGAGTGAACAATATATTTCCTCTGGGAATAAAGAAACTTTGATTAAGTCGGTTGCTCAAGCAATACCCACCTATATCATGAGTGTGTTCAGGCTACCAGCTTTTGTTTGTGACGATCTCACACGCTTGATGAGACAATACCGGTGGGGAGTTGAGAAAGGCAAGAAAAAGATGACGTGGCTAAGTTGGGACAAGATGAGACTCCCTAAGTCGAGAGGTGGTATGGGATTCTGGGATATGCGGGATTTTAACCAAGCATTGTTGGTTAAACAAGCTTGGCGTCTTTTGAACTCCCTGCTTAGTATGTGTGCTCGCCTATTAAGAGCTAAATACTATCCAAATGGTAACCTGATGGATACAGTTTTTTCAGGCAACGCATCGGTTGTGTGGAAGGGTATTGAGTATGGCCTGGAGCTGGTTAAAAAGGTATCATTTGGCGGGTTGGTGACGGTTCGTTGATTAGAACTTGGAGTGATCCATGGATTCCTAGAGGCACGGATTTTTGACCTGTTACGCCGAAACGTAACTGTCGCTTCAACTGGGTTGCGGATTTTTTGGATCAGAATGGAGCTTGGAATACTCAAAGGTTATAGGAACATTTTTGGGAGATGGATATCCGAAAAATTGTTAAAATTCGAACATCACCAAGAAATAGACAAGACTTTTTTGCTTGGTTTCCTTAGAAAAGTGGCCAGTTTATTGTCAGAAGTGCTGGAATTTAGTCTATTTGGGCAGCCCAATAACTATTTCAGAGATTCCTAATAAATCCTAAATGCCCACTTAGCCCATTTGTGCAAGGCAAGGGATACTACTAAAGTTTAGTCCCACATTGCTAGTTTAGTGGGAGTTGGACCTCCTTATAAGGGAGGTTCTTTCCCCACTTGTATGAGCATGAGAACAAGAGGGATATCCACGCGCGCTCCTCCTCCGCCGCCCACCTCGCCACGCCACGCCTCGTCACGACGCGCCGCGGGTTGCGGGAATGAGCCGAGCCGATATCTAAACTTTTGCCACGCACTACGGGTATACGAAAGGTCACATGGAAGCTAAAAAGATTTTTGCGAAAGTGGAGTTCGAATGCGAACGGTGCAGCCCTTCGGCTGCTGGCTATTCGCTTCGCCTCCGTCTCTTCGTTTCGCCTTCCGTCGCTGCCCTCTCGCCTTCTTCTCTTGCGCCTATAAAAGGGAGGTCGCTCCTCCCAGAGAGATGCACCAGAACTTCTCCTTCCTCTCGCCACCGGTTCCAATCTCTGAGCTGCTGCTGTCTTCCTCATCCCGGCTTGCGGCGTGCACCGCAGGTCGGGACAGTAGGCCTCCGAGACCGTACTTCTTTGAGTCCTATACGGGAGAAGGGTGATAAGGTTTTTGGGGAGCGCTCTGCGCGACTACTGACTGACTCATTCGTCACGGACGCCCCGGACTCCGATGACCACTTCCCCGACGACGACTTCTTCCCCGACGTCGACAACCTCCTCGACGACATGGCTGGCGAGGACACCGACCCCAAGTCCAGTGCTACTCCTGCTGCTGTCCCGTATGTGTTCTTCTTTCTGTTAGATATCCTTCCACAGTTTCTCGTACTAGTACTTGCCCTAAACATGTTAGGTTCTATTTCATACATGCAACTAGTTCTACTGTCTGCTATAGATATGGTAGGCTACGGTTCATATATGCAGAAGCTATTTACCTTCTCTCTGTCAGAACGCATGACTTGTTTTATCTCTACTGTATTAGTCATGCTTTATCTAGTATTTTTTTTAATAAAATCATTTGGTAAATTGCTCATATTTCCAACAAGAAGTGCATACCATCTTGCCTCGAACCTGGCCACTGAAGCTGAGCAAGGTGCGTCTAGCAGTAATCCGTCAGGGGACCGGCTGATTTGGCGGTGCCTATGGGTGTCCAGAGTACCAGAGAAAATGAAAATTATAGTATGGAAGGTGGCAACGGGTTCACTAGCTACTAATCAATGCAAGAAGTATAGACATTTGTCTGAACGAGATTTATGTTTGATATGTGGAAAAGATACTGAATCTAGTTTCCACACCTTGGTGACTTGTGACCATGCACGTAGGCTATGGGATTTGATGCGTGAGGTGTGGCCATTACCTAGCAACTCGTTGCTGGTTGAGTCTGGGCATGAATGTGTTTTGAATTTGCTAGAAAGTTGTGTTGAGCCGGTATGGGATATGTTAATTATACTCCTTTGGCGGATTTGGTCGGTTCACACGGACTTGGTACATGGTAAAGATGTTGCTCCACCGGAGGCTTCCGCTGAATTTCTTCAGAGCTATGTGAGATCATTACAACTGGTAAGAGTATTCAGTATAGACGAAATTATAAAAGGCAAAATGATAGTAGATGATGTTGGACTAGTGAAGGAAATGAAGAAGGTTGAGCCTGCTCTAAGATGGCCGCCACCACAGGCTGGACAGGTGGCCTTGTCAGTTGATGGGGCATTTTTAGCAGCAGATGGGACATCGGCGGCTAGTATGATTCTAAGAAGGCCTGACGGAAGTGTTATATTTGCTGCGCATAGGTTTTTATTCAATTGCAATGATGCTTTAGAGGCTGAAATTCATGCGTTAATGCAAGGCATGTCACTAACATTACAACATACAGAAGGACCAGTGATTATACAATCGGATTCTTCTGAGGCACTTGCTACTTTGTCCCGAGAGGGTTTGGTACGATCAGCTTATGGCCATCTTGTCTCTGAAATCAAGCACCTCATGACTTTGAGAGTTTTCATTCCCATGAAAATTAAACGAGAACAGAATAGGGTAGCAGATCGACTGGCATCGTATAGTCGCACTGAGAGTTGCATTGCAGTATGGCTTCAATTAGGACCGCCATGTATTGACGAGCTTCTGCCTCTCGATTGTAACCCTATGAGTATGGAATAAAATTACTTTCACCCGCAAAAAAATGGTTCTTCGCAGTGTTCCAACTCAACGGACCGATGCATCTATGTGGACAGGTCGCTTGGTTTGCGCGGACAAAAACACGACCCAATGCACTGACGTATAGAAATGGAGTGTCGGAGAGTTCCAGCTCCTTAGGCGTAACTGATCTACTAGTTGTATAAGCCCTACTACGTGATTAGAGCAAGTACAATAAGGTAACATAAACAGATTATAAGAACTAAAATATTATACCTTTACTTAGTTGGAGGAAAGAGAAAATGAGAGACACAGAAGTGGGCACTTGGTTAGTAGCCAGCTCTAACACGAACCCCAAGACACTTTGTGAGGTTCTAAGGTGGGTTGACTACTAATAAAATAGTACACACATAAAACTTATTATTGTACTGCTGAGTAAATAGGCAATTTTTGGACTAATTTAATCCATAAATAGATGACTAGCATGGCATTTTGACAGAATTAATGACATACTAATACTGATTTAAACAAGCACGTACTACGCAAACAGTAGACAGATCTACACATAATGCTAGTACTGCTAATACGGAAATAATCGGGAGAGGGACAAATGCGTTAGACCCTCCAGTAGGCCATGCAGAAGCCGCCGCGACGTCCTCGATGATCTTCTTGTCGGCCTCGAGCTTCTCAGTGGCGAGACAGTCGGCGTCAAACTGGGACATGGTGATGATGAAGGCGATGCAAATGTAGAGGAAGTAGTGGATCGGAGGCGAGCAGTCGCGTGGCCGCTTTCCAAAAACCTATTATGTGTAGGATTTTTTCGGCAAGTGGCTTTGCCGCTGCACTGAAAACAGATAAGTTTATCGGTACGTACTTCAAGAGTTGGCAGACTAAGACCACTTCATGGCTCACGGCTATGAACGTGTTCTGGGTCGCCGGTGTGCCCACGGGAACGATTGCTCCTGAACAGGAGAAGGTGTTCAGGGAGGCCACCATCGTATTTATCAGAGCAGTTCTTACTTCTTAGCGTGATCGAAGATAAATTGGTCGACGCATATTTACATGTGCGTGTCGCCAAGGACTTGTAGGAGGCGCTCGAATCTAAGTTCGGGGCCACTGATGTTGGGAGCGAAATGTATATTATAGAGCAGTTCCACGATTACTAGATGGTTGAAAATCGTCCTGTACTGGAGCAGGCTCATGAGATAATATGTATCGTTAAGGAGCTTGAGCTTCTAAAGTGCGATTTACCGAGGAAGTTTGTCGTGGGATGTATAATCGCTAAGCTCCCTAATTCGTGGAGAAACTTTGCTACCACTCCGAAATCAGAGGCGTGAGTTCTCAGTAGAGGACGTCATCGGCCATCTGAGTGTTGAGCAGAATTCGAGGGCAAAGGACTCATACGGAAAAGGGGTCGAAGGAACTTCTATCGCCAACATGGTGAATCAGAGGAACCATAACTCCCACAAGGCCAAGGGAAGGAACGGTGTCCAACAGAATACCGACTTTAAGAAGAAGGGTAAGAAGACCTTCAAGAAGAACAAGAAGATGAGGGCTACTTTACTTGTGGTTCGGTTAAACATTGGGCCAAGTAGTGCCCAAACAAGTTTAAGAAGTTAGGACAAGACTCCAAGTCTGTCAACATGATTATGGGCAACAATGAGAATGGTGCATCTGGGTATGGTAATTTACTGTTTTTTCAGTGTTTCAACCCACCGATTGGTGGGTGGACACAGGTGGAGGTGTTCATGTGTCTGCTGACATTCATTGTTCACTTCTTGCTAGGTCACATGCCACGGGTCCGTATTGATGGGGAATGGCGCGAGTGTTTCTGTTGATGGTGTTGGCATGGTCGATCTGAAGTTTACTTCGAAAAGGATCGTGCAGCTGAAGAACGTGCAACATGTCCCCGCCATCAAAAAGAACCTCATTAGTGGCCCCCTTCTATGTAGAGAAGGGTTTAAGTTGGTCTTCGAGTCTAATAAATTAGTTGTTACTAAATATGGACTATTTCTTGGAAAAGATTATGAGAGCGGAGGGATGTTCCGCCTTTTCCTCGCAGATTTTTGTAATAAAGTCGTGAACCATATTCATTTGAATGTTAATGATTGTTTGGCATTCACATCTTTGTCACATTAGTTTCGGTGTTATGACGCGTCTAGCTAAGTTGGATTTAATCTCGAGTTTCACTTTAGCCAAAGGTTCTAAGTGCCTTTCATGTGTGGAAGATAAGCAACCTCGCAAGCCTCACAAGGCTACGACGGAGAGACACTTGGCACCATTAGAACTCATACATTCTGATCTTTGTGAGATGAATGGTGTGTTGACTAAAGGTGGAAAGAAATACTTCATGACATTGATAGATGATTCCACTAGATATTGCTATGTGTATCTGTTAAATACTAAAGATGAGGCTCTACACTACGTTAAAATCTATAAGGCAAAAATTGAGAATCAACTTGAAAAGAAAATTAAACGAGTTCGGTCAGATCATGGTGGAGAGTACTTCTCGAGTGAGTTTGATTCCTTTCGTGCAGAACATGGTATTATTCATGAGAGGATGCCTCCCTATTCACCCCAGTCAAACGGGGTTGCCAAGCGGAAAAACCGTACTCTAACTGATTTGGTTAACGCCATGTTAGATACATTGGGTTTATCCAAGGCATGGTGGGGGGAGGCTATATTGACGGCATGTCATGTCCTGAATAAAATTCCGACAAAGGATAATGAGAGCACTCCCTATGAGAAAATGGGCAAGAGAAGGACAACACTCTCGTACTTGCGTACTTGGGGCTGTTTGGCTAAAGTCAATGTGTCGATCCCCAAAAAGTGTAAGCTTGGACCCAAGATTGTGGACTGCGTTAATTTGGGCTACGCTAAGAACAACGTTGGCTATAGATTTCTAGTAGTGAAATCTGAGGTACCTAACCAGAAAGTCTGTACAAGTATGGAGTCTAAGGATGCTACATTCTTCGAGGATATTTTTCCTACGAGAGATATGCAAAGCACTTCTAGACAGGAATTCGAGGAGACTCCTGAGCCTGCCATTCCCATGGAATATTATGAACGAACATGTGATGAAAATCCTGAAGAGGATGATGAGGAAACCCTTGGTAGGGGCAAGAGACAAAGGACTCCAAAGACCTTTGGTGATGATTTCTTCGTGTACCTCGTGGATGATACTCCCACTTCTATTTCAGAAGCTTATGCCTCTCCAGAAGCTAACTACTGGAAGGATGCGGTCCGTAGCGAGATGGATTCTATCATGGCTAACGAGACATGGGAGATCACTGAGCGTCCCTATGGTTGCAAACCATTGGGATGTAAGTGGGTGTTAAAAAGAATCTTAGGCCCGATGGTACGATTGAAAAGTACAAGGCTAGGCTTGTGGACAAGGGTTATGACCAGAAAGAAGAAGAAGATTTCTTCAATACTTATTCACCTGTGGTCAGACTGATTACCATTCAAGTTTTACTCTCATTGGCGGCCTCGCATGGTCTTCTCGTCCACCAGATGGATGTTAAGACAACTTTTCTGAATGGAGAGCTAAACGAGGAAATCTAGATGCAACAGCCAGATGGCTTTGTGATAGATGGTCAGGAAAGAAAGGTGTGTAGGTTGCTGAAATCTTTCTATGGCTTGAAACAAGCACCTAAGCAGGCATGATAAGTTTAATACAACTCTAACATCTGTTGGCTTTGTTGTTAATGAATCTGACAAATGCGCATACTATCGCCATGGTGGGGGCGAAGGAGTTATACTATGCTTGTATGTTGATGGCATACTAATATTCGGAACCAACCTCAAAGTCATTGAGGAGGTCAAGTCGTTTCTGTCTCAGAACTTTGAGATGAAAGACCTGGTTGTGGCTGATGTTATCTTGAACATCAAGCTACTGAGAGATGATGACGGTGGGATTACACTTCTGCAATCTCATTATGTTGAGAAGGTGTTGAGTCGTTTTGGATATTCAGACTGCACACCATCTCAAACACCATATGATCGTAGCGTGTTGATTTGAAAGTTTGAAGGCACGGCTAAAGATCAATTGAGATACTCTCAAATCATTGGTTCACTCATGTACCTAGCGAGCGCAACGAGGCCTGACATCGCATTTGCTGTGAGCAAACCGAGCCGATTTGTTTCCAAACCAGGTGATGTACATTGGCATGTTGTTGAAAGAGTTATGTGCTATCTGAAAGGTACTATGAACTATGGACTTCACTATATTGGATACCCGTTGGTGATGAAGCAATGTACCTAGGGTAGGGTCATAGGCCTGACCTAGACACCCTCCCCTAGGACATCACCCTAAAACCAGAAGAATTCAAGGGATAGCATAATCCACTCGACCTCGAAGCATTCCACTCGGAGGACTCGAACTCACTCGACCGCGACAACTACCACTCGACAGACAGAAGATCTAAAGTCACTCTGCACGGCAACGGTCGGACATTTACATCATAGACTTAATAGACATTTATGTCACTTTATTGCTAGCGTTACTAGTAACGCCCCCTCTTGATGTACCTTAAAACCCTTGTAACGTGGGCTGGCTGGGGTCTAGGCGTACTCTATATAAGCCACCCCCTCCACTGGCACAAGGGTTCGCACCCCCTGTAAACACACACATACATAATCCAGTCGACCTCCTCCGGGCACCGAGACGTAGGGCTGTTACTTCCTCCGCGAAGGGCCTGAACTTATAAAACTCGTGTGTACAACTTTGCCATAGCTAGGATCTTGCCTTTTCATACCTACCCCCCATTCCACTGTCAGTCTTAGATCCACGACAGTTGGCGCCCACCGTGGGGCAGGTGTCTTAGTGATTTTTTGGTGGAGTTGCGATTTTTCTTCCGATTCTCATCATCATGGTTTCCGCCGGCCGACTGGTTGAGGGCCGCGAGATCCGTCTCAGCGTGCTCATTTTCGTTGCCGACGACTCCGCTTGGCTTCAGGAAGCTCCACTCGATGTCGAGGCGCTCCCCGTTCGCGGGGCGACGCACTTCCCCGCGTGTGTCCGCGGCGTCCTTCTCCAGCAACCGTCGACCCAGTTTCGGTCGGCTCCTATGGTGTCCTCGTCCCCTGCTGTTCGCCGGCGCAAGCATTCCGGTCGGTCGCGGCTCCAGCGGTGGGTGAGACATGCGGTGGCCCGCCAGTCGGCCACCTCACAAGTCGCGGCAAATCGAGCCCGACGAAACCCTCTACGGCCTGTTCGACTGGCTCCGTCGAGACCGCATCCGAGTGCGACAGCAGCGATCCCGCGACAGAAGTCTTGATGGTCAACGGACCACGCAGTCCTCCTAGCTTCCCCCGCGACGACGATGGTGATGGCGGCGGCGATCCGTCGTGTGTTCATGAGGAGTACCGCCCCGAGCCCCTTTCTTCGCAGCGGAGGGAAGAGCTTCGCCGCCGCAATATGGATGGACTTCACACTTCTATCGTTGGAGAAACCCCCGAGGCCCGAGCCTTGGAGGAAGCGCGCCTGGCCAACTTGGCTGAGCGCACTCGACTGGAGAACCTGCAACATGCAGTCGACAAGCGTGCTCGGTAGCGGATCCCTGAACCCAGTCGACGGTAGCTTTTTCCGCCCCAAACTCAGGTATACCGCACTCGGATTCAAAATCTCATAGCTGCAGCCCGAATAACAGAGTCAATTCAGCCTTCCTAGTCGGAAGCTGGCAGAGGTTTGATGCAGATCCGAGCCTTGCTCCGAGCAGCCGGAGAGCAGAATACGGCAGTGTCTCAGTCGCGGAATAGGATTCATAGCAGGTCTGTGATGGCAGATACAGCACAGTCGGCCCACAGCCCAAGATCGCCCCTGCGGCGTGAGGGACGTGGGCACAGGCAAGACTAGTACAGAAACCATGAGCAATATGGTCACCGCCTCGGCCATGATGACCGTCGTCGAGTGCCCACGCCTCCTCCGAGGAGTGGGTCGTATGTGCCTCGGCGGCATGATGACAGACGCCCTCACAGCGGCGAGCGAAGAATACCAGTTGACCCAAGGGAGCCAGGCTTTGATGCGAGATCTATTCTCGTTCAAGGTCCGGTTGACAGGAACAGAACACATAGAGAAGGCCATGACAGAGATTATCCAACTGGCGGCAGAGTGCATGTTTCAGGTCCCGATTGTTTCAGCAGAGCCATCAGGGCCGCAGTGATTCCTCCCAATTTCAGGTTGGCGACTGGAGTCAACAAGTTTATGGGTGAGTCTAAGCCTGACACTTGGCTTAAGGACTACCGAGTAGCTGTATAAATTGGTGGTGGCAATGATGAAGTCGCAATGAAGCACCTTCCTCGGATGTTGGAAGGCTCGGCCAGAGCATGGTTGAACCAGTTAGCACCTGGCAGTATATTCAGTTGGGAGGAACTCGCCCGAGTATTTGTTAGGACTTTTGAAGGTACTTGCAAGCGACCAGCGGGGTTGACTGAATTGCAGCATTGTGTGAAAAAGTCGAATGAAACCCTGAGAGACTATATCCAGAGATGGATCACGTTACACCATACAGTGGAGAATATGTCAGATCACCAAGCAGTTTGTGCCTTCAAAGAAGGCGTTAAGTATCGGGAGTTGAATCTGAAATTCGGTCGGATAGGAGATATGTCCCTGACTCGGATGATGGAGATTGCCACCAAATACGCTAACGGCGAAGAAGAAGACCAACTTCGGAGTGGCAAGCACAAAACAGTCGCCTAGGACACCGGTGGAGGTACTTCCAATCGGAAATAGAAGCGTAAGGCCGAGCCAGCTGCTCCTGGTCAGGCTTTAGTTGTGGCTCAAGGAAAGTTCAAGGGGAAGCCCAAAGGGCCCTGGAACCCCAAGAAAGTGAAAGATCAAGACGGAAATGATGTGTTGGATTTGCCATGTCACATTCACACCAAGAAAGATGAAGAGGGTAATCTGATTTATCCTAAACACACCACTCGGCAGTGTCGACTCCTGATCCAACAGTTCCGAGAAAAACAACCCAATGAGAAGGAAAAAGAGTCGGACAAGGGTGAGGATAAGGATAAGGATGATGATGGTTTTCCCAACGTCAACTCCACTCTGATGATTTTTGCCGATGTTGAGAGCAAAAGTCGATTGGAAGTTATCAACAGAGAAGTGAACATGGTTGCTTCGGCAACACCAAGTTATTTGAAGTGGTCCTAGACTACCATCACGTTCGATCAGTCTAACCATACAACACGTATAGCCACCCCTGGGAGGCAAGCGTTGGTGGTTGACCCAGTTGTTGAAGGTACTCGACTGACTAAAGTGCTGATGGATGATGGTAGCAGCCTGAATAACCTTTATGCTGAAACCTTGAAGGGAATGGGGATTCCGATGTCCAAGCTCAGTGAAAGTAATATGAGTTTCCATGGTGTTATACCTGGCAAGAAGGCTGAATCACTCGGCCAGATCGCCCTTGATGTGGTTTTTGGTGATTCCAAGAATTACCGCAAGGAAAAGTTGACATTTGAAGTAGTGGATTTCCAGAGTGCTTATCATGCTATTCTGGGTAGGCCTGCCTCTGCACGATTCATGGCTCGACTGTGTTACATGTACCTCAAATTGAAAATGCTTGGTCCCAGAGGAGTGATCACTATCACTAGAATCGGCAGAAGGCAGAAGAGTGCTTCCAGAATGGCTCAAAAATCGCCGATGCAAAAATGGTAGCAGTCGAAATGCAAGAATACCAGAAAAATACAGATCCGAGTGATTTGCTGCGCTCCAAGAAGCCTGCCACAGATTCTGCATTTCAGTCGTCCGGTGAAACCAAGCCGATTCGTATTCACCCGACCGATCCTAATGCTGCTCCAACTCATATCTCAACCTCACTCGACAACAAATAGGAAGAAGCACTCATCCAGTTCCTCCGTGAGAACTGGGACATCTTTGCATGGAAATCTTCTGACATGTCGGGTGTACCCAGGGGACTGGCTGAGCATCATTTGTGAGTCAACCCGAAAGTAAAACCAGTCAAGGAACATCTTCGACGGTCCGCCGTACAGAAGAGAAAAGCAACTGGTGAGGAAGTGGCTCGGCTCCTGGCAGCTGAGTTCATCCGAGAGATTTACCACTCCGAGTGGCTCGCCAATGTTGTTATGGTCCCCAAGAAGGACGACTCACTTTGCATGTGCATTGACTTCAAGCATATCAATCGGGCTTGCCCAAAAGATCATTTTCCTCTCCCCACATCGACCAGATTGTCGACTCGACTGTGGGGTGTGAGCCTTTGTCTTTTCTAGACACCTATTCCGGGTACCATCAGATCCGACTGTATGGACCAGATGAGATAAAAACAGCTTTCATCACACCATTCAGGTGTTTTTGTTATGTCACCATGCCGTTCGGTCTCAAGAACGCTGAAGCTACATTCATGAGGATGATTCAGAAGTGTCTGCTCACTCAAATCAGTCGGAATGTGGAAGTATACATGGATGACATTGTGGTCAAGTCGCGTAAAGGTTCCGACCTGCTGACTGACCTTGCTCAAACCTTTGCCAACCTGAGAAGATATGATATCAAGCTTAACCCATTAAAGTGCACATTCTGAGTTCCTGGCGGAAAGTTACTCGGCTTCCTTGTTTCCGAACAAGGAATCGACGCGAACCCAGAGAAAGTTGGTGCCATACTCCGCATGAAGCATCATGTGCGTGTGCATGATGTCCAGAAGCTTACTGGTTGTTTGGCCGCCTTGAGTCGATTCATTTCTCGCCTTGGTGAAAAGGTATTGCCTCTTTACTGACTGATGAAGAAATCTGACAAGTTCGAGTGGACTCCTGAAGCTGATGCAGCGTTTGCAGAACTCAAAGCCCTGCTTTCCACCCAGCCGGTGCTCGCTGCCCCAATCAGCAAAGAGCCTTTACTACTTTATATTGCAGCCACTGGACAAGTTGTCAGTACAGTACTCACGGTCGAGCGGGAAGAAGAAGGAAAAACCTATAAAGTTCAGCGCCCAGTATACTATGTTTCTGAAGTTCTGACTCCATCCAAGCAAAGATATCCACATTATCAGAAGTTTGTTTATGGGATTTACATGACCATGAAGAAGGTTGCACATTATTTCTCTGATCACTCCATTACAGTCGTCAGTGACGCACCATTGTCAGAAATTCTAAACAACAGAGATGCAACTAGTCGAGTGGCAAAGTGGGCGATTGAACTCCTCCCCTTGGATATCAAGTTTGAGGCAAATAAAGCTATCAAGTCCCAGGCAATAGCAGATTTCCTCGCCGAGTGGATCGAACATCAACTGCCGACTCAGATTCACTCGGACCATTGGACCATGTTCTTTGATGGATCTAAGATGCTGAATGGTTTTGGTGCTGGGGTAGTATTGGTATCCCCCTGAGGCGACAAGCTCCGCTATGTTCTCCAGATTCATTTTGATTCCTCCAACAATGAAGCTGAATATGAGGAACTTTTGTACGGGTTGCGTATGGTCATTTCACTCGGCGTCCGTCGCCTCATGGTCTATGGCGACTCAGATTTGGTGGTTAATCAAGTAATGAAGGAGTGGGACGTCATAAGCCCGGCTATGACCAGCTATTGTAATGCAGTGAGAAAGTTAGAGAAGAAGTTTGAGGTTTTAGAGCTCCATCACATACTCCGACTGAAAAATCAAGCAGCGGATGATTTGGCGAAGATAGGTTCCAAGAGGGAAGCCATTCCCAGTGATGTGTTTTTGGAACATATTCGTACACCTTCATTCCAGGAAGATCCTTTCACTGAAGAGCCCCCACAACCAAAGAGCGCCACTGATCCGACTGAAGTCGAAGTCCCGGCCGTGGTTGACTTGATCATGGAGGTTTTGCTCATCACTCCCGACTGGACAGTGTCGTACATCGTGTACATTCTTAGGAAGGAACTCCTAGAGGACGAAGAAGAGGCGCGACAGATTGTCTGCCGATCTAAAGCTTTTACTATGATAGGAGGGCAGCTATTCAGAGAATGTGTAACTGGAGTCAGCCAGAAATGCATAACACCAGAAGAAGGTCGAGTGATTCTCAACGACATCCACTCGGGGACCTGTGGTCACCATGCGTCCTCTCAGACCATCATGGCCAAAGCATACCGAGTGGGATTTTATTGGCCACGGGCAAATGAGATGGCACAAGAAATAGTCGACAGATGTGAAGGTTGCCAGTTTTATTCCAACATGTCTCACAAGCCCGCGTCAGCCCTAAAGACCATTCCACTCATTTGGCCCTTCGCTGTTTGGGGTTTGGACATGGTTGGACCCCTGAGAACGGGTAGGAGCGGCTTCACTCATGTACTCGTGGCAGTCGACAAGTTCACCAAATGGATTGAAGCCAAACCTATCAAAAGTCTTGAAACTAGTACTGCGGTCAGTTTCATCAGAGAGTTAACATTCAGATATGGTGTTCCGCAGAACATCATCACTCACAATGGGTTGAACTTCGATTTTGATGAGTTCAGAGCCTTCTGCGCTTCCCAGGGCCACTACTAGGAAAGGCTTATACATAGAAGTTTACCAGTAGCGTGTCTTTATGACCCAACGCTACTACTCCCTCCATTCCGAATTACTTGTCTTGGATTTGTCTAGATACGGATGTATCTAGACTCATTTTAGTGCTAGATACCCCCGTATCTAGACAAATCTAAGACAAGTAATTCAAAACGGAGGGAGTAGTAGTTAGTAGTAGCGCTGGCTAAAAAGAGCGCTACTGGTATACATTAGCAGCAGCGCTTGTTATATAAACCCACTCTACTGCTAAGTGTAACACACCACAATATCTGATCAATAAATATTAGCAGTGCTTGTCGCCCAACCAGCGATACTGTTAGTTCTGGATCTATAGCGCCTGTTGGTATAAACGCGCTACTGCTATTTTTTCTATCTATAAAATTTTACCAGTAGCGTGTTTTTTTATCCGCGCTATAGGTAGTGCACCACCAGCCTTAGATATTTTTCAAGCTGCCATAGCAGTAGCGCGCATAGGAGACCCGCGCTACTGCTATGCCCGCCACCCACCTACCACCTTTCCCCTTCTTCCTCCCCTTTCTTCTTCCTCCCCCTTCCTTTCTCCCCCTTTCCTTGCACCTTGCTTGTTCCAATGCTCCCCCTCCACCACCCCTCCATTAGAGCCCTCCCTTCCCCTCTTCTTTACCCTTCCATCACCCCCTCTTCTTTGCTCCTCCACCACCCCTCCATTAGAGCCCTCCCTTCCCCTATTCTTTGCCCTTCCATCACCTCCCTCTTCTTTGCCCCTCCACCACACCCCTCCATTAGAGCCCCCTCCCTCCCCCTCTTCTTTGCCCTCCA
Organism: Triticum aestivum; assembly: GCF_018294505.1. Lineage (NCBI taxonomy): Eukaryota > Viridiplantae > Streptophyta > Magnoliopsida > Poales > Poaceae > Triticum > Triticum aestivum. The sequence continues at coordinate 102,080,460 of NC_057794.1, read as the reverse complement.
CCACCACCCCTCCATTAATGCCGTCCCTCCCCCTCTTCTTTTCCCTCCACCACCCCCTTCCATTAATGCCTTCCCTCTTCTCCTCTCCCTCTCCTCCCACTCTCTCCCTAGCTAGCTAGTTAGAGCTATATATCTATAGAGCTACTAGGTAATTAAGAAGAAAGGTGCTCGATATCCCTCTCGACACATAGGTGAGCAAAAAAAGTGTTTGTGTTTCGGTCCTAACCAGAACACCAATCATAACACATGGCCCGTGTTTGTATGGATGTACAACCTCCCCCCTGGTTGTGCATGAAGGAAAAATACATACACATGGCTATGCTCATTCAAGGGACGGGACAACCGGGAAATGATATAAATCTGTATCTCGGGTTACTGAAAGAGGAGTTACAGACCTTATGGACAACGCCGGCCAAGACATGGGATGCAAGCAAAGGAGAGTATTTCTACATGAGAGTCGCGCTGATCACGACGGTGCAGGACTATCTCGGTTACGGCTATCTCTCCGGCCAGGTGTGCCACGGATATTGCGGATGCACGAGGTGCATGGATGATACAACTTCTCGGCAGCTATCGAAAGATGGCGGGTCTTCGAAAATCATGTACATGGGGCATCGAAGATGGCTCGAGAAGGATGACCCATGGAGAAAGCATGGAGATCTATTCAATGGTAAGGCTGAGCATCGAGGTCCTCCATGTAAGCGTAGCGGTGCAGAAATATATGAGTTATTGAAGAACTGGAAAGAGTGCCCCTCATAGGGAAAGACGAAGAAAAAGGCGCCGGAGCCCCTGCTGAAGTATGGAAGACGAGATCTGTTTTCCGGGACTTGGAATACTGGCCCATACTCGACACGCCTCATAGCCTTGATCAAATGCATATCACAGGAAATATCCTTGAGAGTTTGCTTGGAACATTGATGAACATGCCGGAGAGGACCAAGGATGGGCCGAAGGCAAGAAAAGACTTGGAATTTTTGAAAATCTGGAAAGATCTCCAAATGCCCAGTAAAAGGTCGTCAGAGGAGACAGAGATGGAGACGGAAGATAGGGGCAAAAAAGTAAACAAGAAGGAAGAACAATATTGCCCCCCTCTTGCTTCACCTTAGATCCGAAGGAGGTCGATCAATTATTCAAGTGCCTTGCCGGAATCAAAGTTAGTTTCAGATACTGTGGGAAGATAAGCAGATATCTGGACACTAAGAAAAAAAGGTTCAGTGGGATGAAGTCTCATGACTGTCATGTGATGATGACGCAGTTACTCCCAGCTGCACTTAGAGGGATTATGGACACACATATGCGTGAGACGCTTACTGACCTATGCCACTTTTTTGATGCTATCTCTCGAAAGTCGATCAGTGTGAAGCAACTCCATAGGCTACAGGAAGAGATCGTTGTCATACTGAATGAGCTAGAGATGTATTTCCCGCCCGCGTTCTTTGATGTCATGGTGCATCTATGTGTCCACATCATGGACGACATCATCGACCTAGGGCCGACATTCCTGCATAGCATGATGCCGTTCGAGAGGATGAATGGAGTCATCAAAGGATTCATTCATAACATGTCCCGTCCAGATGGAAGCATAGCCCAGGGATATCTGACGAAAGAGTGCATATCTTTCTATGAGAGTTATCTGACCAAAGACCGTGTTGTTGGTTTGCCCATCAATAAGCACTGTGGAAGGCTCGAAGGCGAAGGTCACACCAACGGTCATAGGGATGTGAATGTGTTACGCTCGGGCCGACAAAACGACATTGACAGGGCAAACTAAGTAGTGCTACAACACCTAGATGTGCTAGAAGATTTCGTGACACTGCACAAAGAGACCATCGCAAAGAAATACCATGACCGTAGGGTGCACAAGACGGACGCTGAAGTTATTAGCAAGCACAACTCCACATTCGTGTGTTGGTTCAAAGAGCGAGTTCTGGCTAATCCCCCGGAAGAGGGTTGTCCGGACGGAACACTCATATACGCCTTAGCACATGGCCCCTCGACCAACCTCACGACTTATCAAGCATACGACATCAACGATACACGTTCTACACAGAGGAGAAAGATATAAACAGTGATGACCAAAACTCAGGGGTGACGATGGAAGCCATGACCGGGAATGTAATTGAAAGATATTACGGAAGGGTCGAAGAAATATGGGAGCTTAACTACTCTGGATTGCATAGCGCGGTGATGTTCCGTGTTAGATGGGCTAAAAATGTACACAGAGAAAACCGACATTTCACTACCATCGCCAAAAATGAGCCATGGGTACACGCTAAACACGTGACACAATGTTTCTTCATAACTGATCCAATCAATCCCACCCGTGTTGTCATGAGGAGAAGCAAAAGGAGCATCGCCCGAATGGATGGAGTCGCCAACGAGGAAGACTATGACCAGTATGGTGATCCGATGAGGGGAGATGATGCTGATGACGATGAAACATATGTCAAAAGAAGAATGAAGACTACATTACCTATGAAAGATCGTAATCCCCGGAGAAGGAAAAGTCACGACCATGGGCTCAATTATTCGACAACGAACAAAAGAGGGAAGAAGATCAGTCTGAAGCGTCGTCGTCGCCCAAGCTGACAAACTAATTATTATCCAGAGGGTAACAGTGGTATTGCTCTAACGACAGACCAAATTAAAGGAAGGAAAGTGCAAAAGAAAGATAAGAAAAAGGAAAGTGCAAATGAAAGAAAAAGAAAAAGAAAGGAAGTTTTACAAAATGAAATGAAACAAAAAAGAAAAAGGAACTAATAAGTTGTGGAAAATGAAATGCAAGAAAAATAAAAGATAAAAAGAAAAAAGTTAGCAGTAGCGCGTTTTATCCCGGGAAGCGCTATAGCTAAGAAAAAGAAAAAAATTTAAAAAAACTAGCAGTAGCGCGTTTTTTCTGGACAAGCGCTATAGCTAACTTAGCTATAGCGCGTTTTGCCAACAAGCGCTATAGCTAATTTAGCTATAGCACCGGTCCGCTAGCTCCCTCTTTCTGTCTCTCTCACTCGCGCCGCTCGTCGATCCCCTCTCTGACGCCACCGCCGATGCTAGCCCCGCCCCACCCACGCCGCCGCCGACGCCAGCCCCGCCCCACCCACGCCGCCGCCGATGCCAGTCCCGCCCTGCCCCGCCTCGACCCATCCCGCTCCGTTATGCCCCCTGCCCCCTCTTCTTTCCTCTCCAACCCCTCAGCCCTGGCTCTCTCTCTGACCCCCTCCCGCTCTCTACAGATCAGCGACCCCGGCGACCCCGACGCTGGCCATCGACCCCGACCCCTTCAGCGCCTCCCTCCGTGAAGCAGCCGGCAACGCCTAGCAACGCCAGCGAGCACTAGACAGGTTAGTGCTAGTTAGTGTTAGTTAGCTTAATTTGCTTAATTTGCTCTTAGTGTTAGTTAGTGTTAGTTAGCTTAATTTGCTGTTAGTGCTAGTTAGTTAATTGCTGTTAGTGTTAGTTAGTGTTAGTGTTAGCCCAGTGATAGTTAGTTAGTGTTAGTTAACTTAATTTGCTATTAGTGTTTGTTTTTAAATGAAAATGGAAATTAAAATTACAGTTTTTGAAAATTAGCTTATGTAGTTGTTGTCCATTTTGAAAATGAGGATTTTTAATGGAAGTGTTTGAAAATTTGGTAACTCTCTCTCTCTCTGCAGACCGAAGCTAGGCGCAGATCGACGAGGAGGAGAAGGATGCCCTCAACCCCCCCCGGCCCCCTCTGCCCCGGCGACCCCGACCCCGAGGTGCGCCACCCCCTGTTCCCTCCCTCTTCATATGTCAGCACATAATGATGCAAGGGGGAGTGTTCATAATGTGGTTGTTAAAGTGTTCATAATGATGCAATGGGGAGTGGAGCTGTTAGATTGGTTATGAGTTAGATGTATAGTTGATCTTTTTGCATCAGTTGGGCAGCAATGTTCATGATTGTGTATATGTCAGCAGCAACAAAGTGACCTATGTTTTGCCGGAAATGTTGATTCATTTCCATTCCGGCAAATTTCAGGCGCTCTATATGTGCACTTTCTAGCAAAGGTCATGCCGAAATTTTCCGTTAATTTTGGCATGACTTGTGCTAGAAAGTTGGACATATCGAGTGCTCGAGATTTTTCGCTCCGGGAATGAAACGACATTTCCGGTAAAACAAAGGTCACTTTTTTGTCATTATTCACTTTATTATATAAAGCTCGATAATTAAACCACTACGACATTGAACCCTAGGAAACATGACCGACACCGATGAGGCCGGAGGTTCTCGGTCCCAATTAGGTCAAGCACATGCCTACCTCGACTTTCTGGCGGATCAGGAGAGACAGGAAGCTGGGTGTCCGGACCGCCTTGTCATGATGGATGACGACGGTGGTGGCACCGGCACCGACACTGATGCCACCAACGACACCGGCACTGAGACTGGCGCTGATGATGTTCCTAACTGCAACACGGAAGGTGGGACCTCCCAAGCCAGTGAGCGACAAAAGGAAAAGAGGACACGACGCCCAAATGAGCTCAGCACCGGAAGAATGGTGGTCACGACAGTGCACCCTGGCAAGTTCGAGCCAATAGAGCCGTGAGAAGTGGCAGCGTGTTACGGCAACCAACTAGGATGCATCCTACGGGATACCGCTAACATCAACACCACAAAAATACGGAAGGATGAACATTTGAAGAAGCTGCTTCTAACTAGGTTGCACGCAAGATTCCAGTTCCCCGGTCAGAATGACGATGTCGACCCATGGGATGATGAGGGCATGAGAAAAATCAACAACAAAGCCCTAGGGAAGTTTAGCAACGCATTGAGCGCTTGGAAAACTAGGGTGAAAAGGGCGATTCTAGTAGACCATGAAACCTACGCTGAGATTGTTGCAGACAATCCTAAAATTACGATAGAGGACTTTGAAAGGTTCAAGGAGACTTGCAATGAAGAAGCTGCCAAGGCCAGGTCGGAGAGAGGCAAGCAGCTGCAGGCGAAGAACATGGGGAACCACCACCTTGGAAGTCGTGGTTACACGGGAAAGAGGCCCGTGTGGGCTAAGGAGGACGCAGAACGTGAATGTCAGGGGATCCTAGACCCATTGGATGAGTTCACCGACCAGCAGGAGCACGACTTCATCAGGGCCCGATTCTCGTGGGACCCCAAGAAAAAGATTTTTTTCACCGACGGTCCGACTAGGAAATTCATGAGATTACTAGTAATTATCCTTTTTACCACCTTACATATTAGGTTCTGATCAATGAAGTCTACTACATTCTAGTCGCATTCGTAAATGATTCACGGTCCATTTTGCAGAGAGAGCAACACAAGCTTGCAGCCGAGAGAGATTCGTTGACTCAGTCGACTCAGTCGTCGGTAAAGTACAAGTGGGACACTCCTTTCAACCGGGCCATGAACATAATGATGGGACACCCGCCTGGCCAGCGGCCACAATATGGACATGTGCATGGCGCCGGGGATGGGGCCACTTGGAAGTAGTATTATAACGAGGACCCCGAGGCCAAAAGACAGAGAAAGAAGTTCAGTCAAGTGACTATCGACGAGAAGGTGGCGCGGGCGATGCAGAAAGCAAAAGCTGAGACCAAAGCTGAGATAATCGCTGCCTGTAGAGATGATATGGTGGCTGCCTTTACAAGCTTGATTCCAACAGTGGTCACATGGGTGCAACAAAATCCAAACGCGCCACCAAGTGATTTTCCCATGCCCAGCTTCACCGGGAGCAACTCAATGAACACCGCACCCATACCCATACCTAGTATGGCAACCGCACCCGCACCTCCTCCAGCACCTGCTCCTGCACCCAGCTCTCACAGCAGCCCTAGCTCCGTCTCTGGCTTGAATGTCGGGCCGTCGACATTGGCTGAGCTCGACGCCCTCACGGTAAATACGCGTCGTCGCACCTTCATCAACTCAACTAATTAATTAATCTTTAGTTGCCGTTCTTTTTGGATCTCTGACGCCGCACGTATATGTCTTTGTAGGCCGACTCCACTCCGTGCACCCTCCTTTACAACATGAAGGGCGGGTTGGTGGATGTGGGGAAGGGTACTATAGTGAAGCCTAAGGATCGATTGTTTCACCGCCGGCAGATGCCTGATAACGCCTTAAGGGTCTCCGTGGCGAGTGTGAAAGCGGGCTACGAGGGTCTCCCTCGTCCGATACAAACCGATGGAGAGGATGACGAGACCCCCACGCAGCTTGGGCAATGCAAAAATTGGCCGATCCTGTGGCCGAAAAATCTTCTTCGTGTCGAGGTGGCCGGGAGCACACCAACGGGACCTCAGGAAGGTATGACCACAACACCACCTACACAAGTACAACCATCGTCTGTGCTGCTTGCTGAGATCGAGAGACATGAGGAAGGAGGGCCAACCGTTCCGCCGCAGATGATGCCATCTGCCCCATGGAAGAGGATAGGGATCATGACATGGAGGAGGCCGACGATGACCCTAACCAGTATTTCAATACTGCCTTTGACAACGAAGTAACAATGAGTCAACCATATGAATATGAGATGCATGTACCAGAGCCGGAACGTCCTCGGGAGTGCAAGAAGTCTTTGTTCATGCAATCCTCGCAGGACACGCCTCCAGATGCCGGCTCCACCCAAGCTCAACTGATTAGCCAAAGTCGCCCAAAGCTGAGCCCGACAACACTAGGGGTGGTGCTTAGGGAGGGTCTGACAGACCCACCAGCACCTGAGCCCACCAAGAAGAAGCAGAGGAAGAGACCGGCGGCGAGAAAATCCAATAAAGCTGGCAATGTTGGTTCTAGCAGCCAGCCGCCTTCGACCAAGGTTGACCGTGTATCGATGAAACATGAGCAATTAATCCATGTCGCGGGACAGCCCATGGTACCAGCGAATGCACTAGCTGCCATAGAAGGGGATCTCAGGAGACTCCATGACCATGTGCTTTCGACAGAGAGAAGCCTCCTCGCCTCGGATGATCCAGGATACCCACTTTATACGGTTCATGTGCCGAGCAGTTGCAAGATGTATGTCCACACATGCCCCGTGGACCTCTTCTTCCTGAGGTTTGATTACATCTTCAAGATGTTTCAAATGAGGACACTCGATTTTACCTTCGTCCGCCTATATGCGCTGCACATGAACTACATTGTCAGGAGAGAGCAAGTCACCGGTCTTGCGGTCGCGGACCCATACTACATGCATGAGGGCTTCTTGTCAATCAACGCCGCCAACCGTGAATATGCGAGTCAGTACATCGAAGAATTCTTGCTCAGCAATAAGGACAAAGAAACGATTCTCCTACCTTATCATCCCAGGTAAGTCATCCACGGATAGCACTATAACACATACATCCTTTCGTGCATTTCAATAGTTACTTTGCACGCATGGAGGCTAAACTTGATCGTGTATTTTGCGCAGCGGGGGGTGTCGTGCCGTTCTCATTGTTCTTTACCCGCATTTCTCCCGCGCTCTATATTTGGACCCGTCGAAGACCATACAAAAGAAAGAGTACACACACATAAAGTATGTTCTGGACAGAGCTATGCTAGGCTTCAGCATGCGGGGTGACTACATCCAATGCAAAAAAACAAATAAGGCCGGGCTTTGTTTCAGACACAAGACTGACTTCTGTTGCATCTAGCAACCGGCAAGAAGTGAGAATGATGGATTCTACGTCATCCATCTAATGATGGAGTATAGAAGGGATGTGCAATCACTTTGCATGAAATCTTCATCCGATACCCATATCCAGAGATGGGCCGAAGCCTTTGGATCCGTGCCGGATAATCGACTTCGAAATGATTTCACCGGATCCAACAGGAAATTGCGTCCATCATCATCAAAGATGTCATCGAAGAGAATGGGATGTTCTACGGCGGCCCAATATCGCGAGCTGACGTCCGAACCCGCATTGCCCTACAGCGTCAGGACATGACGCCTTTCACTAAGCTTGGGTGAACCCTTCTGGATTTGGACAGATGGGAAGAGTGCACTGCTTAAAAATAATGTGTCTGTTTAGTTACTTGTTACTTTCTGTGCAACGAAACTTTGAATCTCTCAGTACGACGAAACTATTAGATGTATGGTGCCGCGCTCTAGTTAATTTCTTTCGGTACGATAAAATTTGTTAACTATGTTTACTATATATGTTGCTTCTATTTCATAACTGTTTTGTTGAATTCGCTTCATGGTATATATATGTGCATCTCTGACAGGTATGTAGATCAACGATGGCGAGGAAGTGGTATGCCGTGTATGTAGGGCATGTTCCGGGTGTGTATGATGAGTGGCCAGAGTGTCAGGCCCAAGTCTCTGGCTTCTCCGGCGGAAGCCAGAAAGGGTTTGATAGCAGAGCGGAAGCCGAAGCTAGTTACTTGAGATTCATAGCACAACAGGGGATTCAGAACCAGCGCCGCTGCAAAAACTACTACATCATACTGCTTTTGATCATCGTGATCACTCTTATTGTGTATGTCTTAGTTTAGGTAGATGATGAAACATGTGTCTACGGTGACAATGTAAGAGACATGTGATCATTAACTTGTATCGCTATTTCGAGATGATGATGAGATCGACATCATTTGTGTTGAGACTATGTTGATATGATGAGACTATGTTGTACCACTTCGATGATGATGATGAGACATTCCTTTTTCATATAGTTCTAGTGTATGTGTATGTTGTAATTGTATAAAACCTGAAAAAATACGAATATAGCAACATAAAAAAAAGAAAATACTAGCAGTAGCATGGGGTATTGGAGTAGTAGCAGCGCTGCTTACCAGTAGCGTTTTTTGTAGGGACACGCTACTAGTATTAGCAGTAGCGATGGACAGAGGCGCGCTACTGCTAGATACAGATAGCAGTAGCGCTGGTTCAAACAAGCGCTACTGCTAAAAAATAGCTGTAGCGTCGTAGCAGTATCGCGCCTGCCCGTGCTACTAATAGCCAAAAAACCAGCGCTACTGGTAAGGGTTTTCCTAGTAGTGGGCACTCGAGTCGACTATGCTTCAGTCGCCCATCCCCAGTCGAATGGACAAGCTGAAAGAGCAAACGGATTGATTCTCAAAGGAATGAAACCCCGACTGATGCGTGATCTCAAGTACGCGGCAGGCGCCTGGGTCGATGAACTTCCATCAGTACTTTGGGGTTTGAGGACAACTCCTAATTGGTCGACTGGCCGAACTCCATTCTTCTTGGTCTATGGAGCTGAAGCTGTTCTTCCGAGTGACTTGCTTCACAATGCACCCAGAGTCGAGCTTTTCTCAGAAGATGAAGCAGAACAGGCTCGACAAGATGCAGTTGATCTCCTGGAAGAGGAAAGAGAGATGGCACTAATCCGATCGACCATTTATCAGCAAGACCTGCGTCGATTCCATGCCAGAAACGTGAGGGGTCGAGCATTTCAAGAAGGAGACTTGGTTCTTTGAGTGGATCAGCAGAAACCACACAAGCTCGCCCCTACTTGGGAAGGCCCCTTCATTATCACCAGAGTGCTCCACAACGGAGCATACCACTTATACAATGTCGAGCACAAGAAAGACGAGCCACACGCTTGGAATGCGGAGCTGCTCCGCCCCTTTTAAACTTAAGCATTCAAACTGTTGAGATGTAATAAGAAATACCCTTTAGTTTGATTATCAAAGACACATTTTACAGTCTCTTAAATGATTGTTGTTCCTTTTTTATACGTTCTAAATCCCCCAGTGGGTGCCTTAGATGCGAATCCATTTCGCTTAAGTTTTTAAAATCCTACCGAGTGATGAGCAAGCCTCTCACTCGGGGGCTTAGCTGTGAATCCATTTCGCCTAAGTTTAAAAAATCCTACTGAGTGATGAGCAAGCCTCTCACATGGGGGCTTAGCTGCAGTCCAGTACTCGCCTAAGTTTTAAAAATCCTATCGAGTGATGAGCAAGCCTCTCACTCGGGGGCTTAGCCGCAGTCCAGTACTCGCCTAAGTTTGAAAAATCCTACCGAGTGATGAGCAAGCCTCTCACTCGGGGGCTTAGCTGCAGTCCAGTACTCGCCTAAGTTTAAAAAATCCTACCGAGTGGTGAGCAACCCTCTCACTCGGGGGCTTAGCTGCAGTCCAGTACTCGCCTAAGTTTAAAAAATCCTACCGAGTGGTGAGCAATCCTCTCACTCGGGGGCTTAGCTGCAGTCCAGTACTCGCCTAAGTTTAAAAAATCCTACTGAGTGGTGAGCAATCCTCTCACTCGGGGGCTTAGCTGCAGTCGAGTACTCGCTGAAGTTTAAAAAAATCCTACCGAGTGGTGAGCAATCCTCTCACTCGGGGGCTTAGCTGCAGTCCAGTACTCGCCTAAGTTTAAAAAAATCCTACCGATTGGTGAGCAACCCTCTCACTCGGAGGCTTAGCTGCAGTCCAGTACTTGCCTAAGTTTAAAAAATCCTACCGAGTGGTGAGAAACCCTCACACTCGGGGGCTTAGCTGCAGTCCAGTACTCGCCTAAGTTTGAAACACATCCCTATCCGCAAGGACGACGAGGTGTAGGTCGACTGCAACCTTCTCTTCGGAGTTGCCCCACAAATACAATGTGCGCTCCATCCTCATCCGCAAGGATGATGAGGTGTAGGTCGACTGCAACCTTCTCTTCGGAGCTGCGCCACAAATACAATGTGCGCTCCATCCTCATCCGCAAGGACGATGAGGTGCAGGTCGACTGCAACCTTCTCTTCAGAGCTACGCCACAAATACAATGTGCACTCCATCCTCATCCGCAAGGACGATGAGGTGCATGTCGACTGCAACCTATTCTTCAGAGCAGCGCCACAAATACAACATGCGCTCCATCCTAATCTGTAGGATGACGAGGTGCAGGTCGACTGGGACATCCTCCTCGGAACTGCATCTCAAGTACAAAGACTATTCCGAGTGAAGAACTAGTTCCACTCGATGGCAAACGCAAGCACATTCAGAAGATAAACCAAGTTCAGATAAATCCTAACGTTCCAGAACGAAGATAAAAGTACTCGGGCATCAGGCCCGAAGGAGTTTAACGGTTACAAAATCACTCGGCATTCCGACGCAAATTTAAGGCGAGATATAAAGTTTGTTCACTCCACGGGAGGAGGGCTTGCAGGCTCGACAAACTCGTCCAGATCGATTCCGTTAGCGATCCGAGTGGCAGCAACAATGAAGGTTTCCATGAGGATTGGAAGTCATGCCATGTTGGCAACTTTGATCGCCGCCAGCTTCTCTTCTCGGGCTTCTTTGTAGGGGACCCAAACCAGCGATAGAGCCACGTCAGCACCACATCGGGCAGAAGACTTCTTCCATTCTTGCACTCGACCAGGGACCTCATTGAGTCGAATCATCAGAGACTTGAGGTCATTTTGAAGCGTTGCCCTTGGCCAAAGTGCCGTATCGATGCGCGACACCGCCACCTTCAGGCAAGCAAGATAGCTTGTAATGCTGGCAACACGGGATTCCAGTCGGAGCACGTTCATGGCAGCCTAATCACTGGCAGGAGAAAGGATGGGGTCCAAGCCCGTCTTGATTCGTCCAGTTTCTTCTTTAAAGTTTTGGCAGAATTCTGTAGATTCAAAGAATTAATGAGTCGACCGGTTCACGGTGATTTGCAAACAGTAAATCAGTCGGATAAAGAAAAGTACCTTCAAGCATAAGGAAGAGCTTCTTGGCGAGTGCTTTCAGATAAGCTTCCAGGTCATTTCTCCTATGAGAAACGCTTTCCAGTTGCTCATTCAGAGTCACCTTATCTTTCTTCAGACGAGTCGCCTCTCGGTTGGACTCGGTAAGAGACGCCTTCAGCTTGGTGATTTCCTCTTCTAGCGCACCGACCGAAGCCAGCTTTTTGTCAGCAAGTGTAGTCTTCTCCTGAGCCTCCTTTTGCGCAGCTGCAAGATCGAGGTCCTTCTTCGCCAGAGCCTGCCTCATTTTCTCTGCAAGATATACAATTGGGTCAGACAGAAGAATGAAGAGACAACTTGAGGGATGATTAAGATAAACAGTAGACAAGTCGTTACCTTCCGTACCAGCTACTCCGTCTTTAGCCTTTTTCAAGTTCTGATTGGCCAGCTCCAAGTCAAGGTTGAGTTGTCTCTGCTTTTCCTCGAATTCAGCGATCTTGGAGATAAGCGCACATGATTTCTGCAATAAGTAAATGATCATTCACCTTTGAGTGAATAAAACTCTAAGACTACCGCAGAATCAAAACATTCTATAGTATTCTCGGGGACTACACCCAGTGGGTGCACTTATCGTGCCCCCACTGGTTCAGATTCCACTCGACATGGTCCGCCCAAACCGAGTGGAAGAAAAAAAAGGATATTCTCAGACCCCAACCGACTGCCAGCAGTCGACCGCGGTCTCGGGGACTACACCCAGTGGGTGCACTTAGCGTGCCCCCACTGGTTTTGGTTCCACTTGACATGGTCCATCCAGACCGAGTGGAAGAGTGAAACAATAAAGACATTCTTTAAGACCCCCGCCGACTCACACATTCGACGGTGGCCTCGGGGACTACACCTAGTTGGTGTACTACACATGCCCCCACTAATCCAGAACTACAATCGACACAACCTAGTCGACTCAATCGAGAAAGTTACTCAACAGAAATTCAAACACCTAGTGGGTGTACAGATGTGAAGTGTAGAATAATAAGAAGATGCACGAAGGAAAGTCTTCGGGTAGCATATCCTAACAGAACAAGCAACAAGATAAGAGTTCAGTCAAAAGCCAGCTTACCTGGACATTGGCTCGAAGGGCCACACTGGCGTCATAAGCAGCCTGACTGTTTTCGTGCACCACCTTCACCCGCTCCATCATTATGCCGGCTTGGCGAATGGCTTCTGTAGCGGTGCCTGCCTGGTCTTCTGGAACGTGATGGCTGGTGAAGACTGGAGTTGACGGCTCTATCGCGACAGCTTGATGTTCCGAGGCATGAAGCTGGATGGTCGAAGCCAGCACTGGTGCAGTCAGCGATGTGGGGCGTTCACTTGATACGGGATCAGTGAAAGTAACATAAGCGTGAGTCACATCTTTAGGCTGTTGAATCGCTGGCTCTGCCGCCAGCACCGATTGGGACGTCCTGCCAGCTGATGCCTTCTTGTTCCTCCTGGGCCTCAGCGGCACATCCTCATCGTCATCTGGAAGTTCAATGACATTGGGAGGAGCTGCAAAAGATCGGTCACCGAGATACAGTCGAGCCTAGATCAATTGCCAGAATTTAATCGACCGATAAAACGGCCGAGTAACTGAAGATAGGATCACGAGAGTTGTACCCGTGTTGGAAGTGACTGCATCTTCCATATCCTCATCTTCATACTTGTGGGTGGAAGTCCCGGAGGTAGCAGCACTGCAAATTTCAAGATTCAGTTGGTCATGTCTATCATGATGGGTCGACCAAAACTCGACTCGTACTAAACCAAGAAATCAGGTCTGACTATTACCCGAAAATAGTAGGAATGGCCACTTTGATCTTGGGCAAGGCCTTCTGCGGTTTTGACGACGCAACTCAAATGAGAGGAAAAAGCACTTTCCCAGCCATGATCCTTCCTGAGTTAGTTTGAGGGTGGCAGTCGACTTGGTTCTATTGCAAAGACCAGCAGACTCCAGGTCAGTCGATTAGACTTCCCCCTCTTTTCCATGCTCGAGTCGAGAAGCCCTCCACCTTGAAAGTGACCCCGGAGGAGAAAGCAGAGGTGAAGGTGCTGGTCGAGCGGGTGGTCCAACTCGTCTGTGATGGCGTGACTGACATGGATCTGTTGGAGGTCTTCCTTAAGCGACGCATTCAGCCGCTTCAAGCTCGTGACCATCTGATGTGGATGTATTCGGGCATTGAGGATTCCACTCGGATCCACCCATAACAGGTCGACGAGGATACAGTGGAGAAGTGGCTGAGGGGTATCACTGGCAACAAAGATAATCCCAGGGGGTCTAGGAGAGTCCCTCCACTCGACAACTCACGCCAACCAGACATGGCCCTTATTGAGATGTACTCGAAGCCCAACGGGGACTAGGAGCAGGATCCAGAGGGGGAGGCGAGCGGAGGCGAGAGCGGCGAGTGGCACTCTGATGAAGAGGAGGAGGAGGAGAGTGCGACCCTAGTGATGAAGAAGAGTTCAACTCACCTCCCTGTAGTAAAAAGCGATCCAAGCATACTCACGACCCAGCAAGCATCCATGACAAAGCAACCGCGCCGACTATGCAGTCGTCAAAGCGCCCTCGGACGTCTTCTCTAGTGCCGACTAAGAAGGAACCAAAGCAACCGAAAGTTGCGCCATCTCCAGCGCCGACTGATAAGGCACCGTCTTCTCCTTCCCCATTGCAGCGGGCGGAGCTCGAACAGAGCGGCGGCACCGGGAGTAGAGGTGGATGTGGCGGAGAAAATAGGGGAGAAAGAGGAAGAATGGGAACGCACTGTGCAAAAAACCCCGATCTGGCACCTTATATGAGGTCATTTCCGAGTGGCTGACCAATGGGTCCAGGCGATCCTATCGAATCCCGCAACAGTCGCGCGCGCGATACATGGCAAAAAAGGTGGCACGGTGATCGAGGCGCCCTGCCTAATCCAACCAGATTACTACGGCCTCCTCTGCCTCGCGCGCTTCCCAAAATTCGAATCCCACAAGATCCGCAAGCAGCAGAGCAACCCGTCAGACGGAAGATTTTTCCCATATTAGCACTCGAAGCTTAGCAGTAAAAGCTCACTCGACAAAACCAAGAATGGATCAAGGCGACTGAAAAAGAAGTTGAAGTCATCGTGATTGCTCATTTGGTCCCAATAAGACGCTTCCGAAGCACAAAGTTGAGTAGGAGGTGTTCTCAACTCCTTCTCCACTCAAACCCTGAACCATTCGGGGGCTAATGATGAAGCAATGTACCTAGGGTAAGGTCATAGGCCTGACCTAGACACCATCCCCTAGGACATCACCCTAAAACCAGAAGCATTCGAGGGATAGCATAATCCACTCGACCTCGAAGCATTCCACTAGAAAGACTCGAAGTCACTCGACCGCGACAACTACCACTCGACAGACAGAAGATCTAAAGTCACTCTGCACGGCAACAGTCGGACATTTACTTCATAGACTTAATAGACATTTATGTCACTTTATTGCTAGCGTTACCAGTAACGCCCCCTCTTGATGTACCTTAAAACCCTTGTAACATGGGCTGGATGGGGTCTAGGCGCACTCTATATAAGCCACCCCCTCCACTGGCACAAGGGTTCGCACCCCCTGTAAACACACACACACATAATCCAGTCGACCGCCTCCGGGCACCAAGACATAGGGCTGTTACTTCCTCCGCGAAGGGCCTGAACTCATAAAACTCGTGTGTACTGCTACGTCTTGAGCTTGCGTTGGTTTTCCCCGAAGCGGAAGGGATGATGCAGCAGAGTAGCGTAAGTATTTCCCTCTGTTTTTGAGAACCAATGTATCAATCCAGTAGGAGGCCACGCTTAAGTCCCTCGTACCTGCACAAAACGATAGCTACTCGCAACCAACGCGATTAGGGGTTGTCAATCCCTTCACGGTCACTTACGAGAGTGAGATCTGATAGATATAATATTTTTGGTATTTTTGGTATAAAGATGCAAAGTAAAAAGTAAAAGCAAAGTAAAAAAGCAAAGCAAGATTAAAGTAATGGAGATTGATATGATGAGAATAGACCCGGGGCCCATAGGTTTCACTAGTGGCTTCTCTCAAGAGCATAAGTATTCTACGGTGGGTGAACAAATTAATGTTGAGCAATTGACAGAATTGAGCAAGTTATGAGAATATCTAGGCATGATCATGTATATAGGCATCACGTCCGTGACAAGTTGATCGAAACGATTCTGCATCTACTACTATTACTCCACTCATCGACCGCTATCCAGCATGCATCTAGAGTATTAAGTTAAAAACAGAGTAACGCCTTAAGCAAGATGACATGATGTAGAGAGATAAATTCATGCAATATGAAATAAACCCCATCTTGTTATCCTCGATGGCAATGATACAATACGTGCCTTGCTGCCCCTTCTGTCACTGGGTAAGGAGACCGCAAGATCGAACCCAAAGCTAAGCACTTCTCCCATGGCAAGAACTACCAATCTAGTTGGCCAAACCAAATGGATAATTCGAAGAGACTTGCAAAGATAACCAATCATACATAAAAGAATTCAGAGAAGATTCAAATATTATTCATAGATAGACTTGATCATAAACCCACAATTCATCGGTCTCAACAAACACACCGCAAAAAGAAGATTACATCGAATAGATCTCCACAAGAGAGGGGGAGAACTTTGTATTGAGATCCAAAAAGAGAGAAGAAGCCATCTAGCTAGTAACTATGGACCGGAAGGTCTGAGGTAAACTACTCACACTTCATCGGAGAGGCTATGATGATGTAGAAGCCCTCCGTGATGATGGCCCTCTTCCGGTGGAGCTCCGAAACAGGCCCCAAGATGGGATCTCGTGGATACAGAAAGTTGCGGCAGTGGAATTAGGTTTTTGGCTCCTGTTCTGATTGTTTGGGGGTACGTGTGTATATATAGGAGGAAGGAGTACATCGGTGGAGCACCAAGGGGCCCACGAGGCAGGGGGCGTGCCCTAGGGGGGGGGGGCGCCCCCACCCTCGTGACCTCCTCTTTTGTTCCTTGGAGCAGGGTCCAAGTCTCCTGGATCACGTTCGGTGAAGAAATCACGTTCCCGAAGATTTTATTCCGTTTGGACTCCATTTGATATTTCGTTTCTTCGAAACACTGAAATAGGCAAAAAAAACAGCAATTCTGGGCTGGGCCTCCGGTTAATAGGTTAGTCCCAAAAATAATATAAAAGTGGAAAATAAAGCCCAATATAGTCCAAAACAGTAGATAATATAGCATGGAGCAATCAAAAATTATAGATACGTTGGAGACGTATCACGTACAACTTCGCCATAGCTAGGATCTTGCCTCCTCATACCTACCCCCATCCTACTGTCAGTCTTAGATCCACGACAGTCGGTACTTGAAGGGTATAGTGATGCGAATTGGATCTCTGATGTTGATGAGATGAAGGCCACAACTAGGTATATGTTTACTCTTGTATGTGGCACTATTTCTTGGAAGTCTTGCAAGCAAACGATCTTAACGAGATCGACAATGGAAGCAGAATTAAC
Organism: Triticum aestivum; assembly: GCF_018294505.1. Lineage (NCBI taxonomy): Eukaryota > Viridiplantae > Streptophyta > Magnoliopsida > Poales > Poaceae > Triticum > Triticum aestivum. The sequence goes on along the minus strand of NC_057794.1, from coordinate 102,063,372 downwards.
AGCATTAGACACATCTGGTGTCGAAGCAGGATGGCTTCGAGATCTTTTGATGGACTTGCCATTGGTTGATAAACCGGTTCCGGCTATCCTTATGAACTATGGCAATCAGACTGTCATCACCAAGGTGAAGAGTTCAAAGGACAACATGAAGTCCAACAAACACATAAGAATGAGATTAAAAGCTGTCAGAAAATTAAGAAACTCTGGAGTGATAGCGTTGGAGTAGTGATAGCGTTGGAGTATGTCCATACGGCTAAGAATATGGAAGATCCCTTTACAAAAGGGCTATCACATGTTGTGATAGATAATGCATCGAGGGATATGGGTATGAGCCCCACATGAGTTGCCATGGTGGTAACCTAACCTATGTGATCGAGATCCTATGAAGTAGGACCTAGGAAACAAGCCAGTGGTGAACTGAGGAGAGTAACTATACTAACCCACTCCGTTGGAGATGCAGTACTCTCGATACCGTATGGTAGGATGACTACTGTCTTAATGTGTTCCAAAGCTTATGTAAGCAAGATGCTATCCCACAGAGAGGTCTTTGGAGGAACACACCTATGTGAGCCTGACTGCTAGTCACAGTCTATGAGATTTGGGTGATCTCTAGTAAGCTCGTGAATAGGCCAGGAGTGTGACTTATGTCCTCCATTTGAGGGGTCAACCTTCAGCAGCCTAGTACTAGTAAGACATGTGGTGAAGCTTCTTTACACCAAACCGACAATTCAAGTGTTAGTCGATTAATTTTTTAGTTGTGAAGGAGTGTAGCTACTTGCTCTAGGTGAAGTTCAACCTTAATAGGTCTTCACTGAAACACTGGTATATCAAAAACATCAATTGAAATAGACGACACAATGGGCCCTCAAGATCTGGTGGGGGTTGTTGAAATATGGGGTGGGCTTTAGGCCCATCCAACAATTTCAGAAAAATATCTAAGGGCCCATGTGGGTTACGTGGCACTAGGTGTCGTGGGAAGTTTAGTCTCACCCTGCTACTGGATAAGGAGTTGGACCTCTTTATAAGGCTTTCTCTTCTACATGCTATTGGAGCTTGAGAATAGAAGAGGCCCTCACGCACTCCCCCTCCGCCGCCCGCCTCGCCACGCCTCGCCTCTTCACGATGCGCCGTGTGTTGCGGGAATGAGCCGTGCCGAGCTCACACTTACGCGCTTATTTTTGCCAGTCACTAACGGAGAGTTTCTGGAGGTTGGGCCACGATCTGACACGTCACGCACACGCCCACCGTCGTTCCTTTGCTGCTGCCGCCGGTGACTGCATCCCGTCCGCCGCGTACACGGTCGATGGGAGAATAGGTCTTCGAAACGCCACCCCTCCGGTTCTTGTACGGGAGAGGGGCGAATAGGTTTTTGGGAAGCGACCATGCGACTGCTCGCTGATAACCCACAAGTATAGGGCATCACAACAGTTTTCGAGGGTAGAGTATTCAACCCAAATTTATTGATTCGACACAAGGGAAGGCAAAGAATATTCTCAAGTATTAGCAGCTGAGTTGTGAATTCAATCACACCTGAAAAACTTAATATCTGCAGCAAAGTATTTAGTAGCAAAGTAGTATGGAAGTAATGGTAACAATGGCAAGTAACAGTAGCAGTTTTGTAATAATCATAAGAGTGGCAACGGAAAAGTATCTTAGCAAAGATTAATATGAAACGAGCTCGTAGGCAATGGATCAATGATGGATAATTATGTCGGATGACATTCATCATGCAACAGTTATAAGTTATAACACAGGGTGACATAGAACTAGCTCCAATTCATCAATATAATGTAGGCATGTATTTCGAATATAGTCATACATGCTTATGGAAAAGAACTTGCATGATATATTTTTTCCTACCCTCCTGTGGCAGCGGGGTCCTAATGGAAACTAAGGGATATTAAGGCCTCCTTTTAATAGAGTACCGGACCAAAGCGTTAGCACTTAGTGAATATATGAACTCCTCAAACTACGGTCATCACTGGGAAGTGTCCCGACTATTGTCACTTCGGGGTTGCCGGATCATAACATGTAGTAGGTGACTATAACTTGCAAGATAGGATCAAGAACAAAAATATATTCATGAAAACATAATACGCCCAGATCTGAAATCATGGCACTCGGCCCCTAGTGACAAGCATTAGCCATAGCAAAGTCGTAGCAACATCAATCTTAGAACATAGTTGATACTAGGGATCTAACCCTAACAAAACTAACTCGATTACATGGTAAATCTCATCCAACCAATCACTGTTCAGCAAGCTTATGATGGAATTACTCACGCATGGCGGTGAGCATCAGGAAATTGGTGATGTTGATGGTGACGATTTCCCCTCTCCGGAGCCCCGAACGGACTCCAGATCTGGCCTCCCGATGAAGAACAGGGGGTGACGACGGCTCCGTATTGTAAAATGCGATGAATCCTTCTCTCTGATTTTTTTTCTCCCTGAACGTGAATATATGGAGTTGGAGTTGAGGTCGGTGGAGGTCTGTGGGACCCACAAGACCGGAGGGCGCACTCTAGGGGGTGGGGGCGCCCTCCACCCTTATGGACAGGTTGTGGGTCCCCTTCGATTGATTCTTTCGCCAATATTTTAATTTATTCCAAAAATAATCTCCTTGAAGTTTCAGGTCATTCCGAGAACTTCTATTTCTGCACAAAAATAACACCATGGCAATTCTGCTGAAAACAGCGTCAGTTTGGATTAGTTCTATTCAAATCATGCAAATTGGAGTCCAAAACAAGGGCAAAAGAGTTTGAAAAAGTAGATACGATGGTGACGTATCAACTCCCCCAAGCTTAACCCATTGCTTGTCCTCAAGCAATTCAGTTGACAAACTAAAAGTGATAAAGAAAATTTTTTACAAACTCTGTTTGATCTTGGTATTGCAAATATGTAAAGCCGGCATTCAAGTTTTTAGCAAAGATTATGAGATGACCATATTCACAATAACGTTTAGGGCTCACATTTACTCATATCAATGGCATAATCAACTAGAGAGCAATAATAATAAATCTCGGATGACAACACTTTTTCAAAACAATCATGATATGCTATAACAAGATGGTATCTCATTAGCCCTTTCTAAGACCGCAAAACATAAGTGCAGAGCACCCCTGAAGATCACGGACTGACTAGACATTGTAATTCATAATAAAAGAGATCCAGTCACAGTCATACTCAATATAAATTAATAACAATGCATACAAATGACAGTGGTGCTTTCTAACTAGTGTTTTTATAAGAGGATGATGACTCAGCAATAAAAGTAAATAGATAGGCCCTTCGCAGAGGGAAGCAGGAATTTCCAAAGGTGCCAGGAATTTCCAGAGGTGCCAGAGCTCCAGTTTTTGAAATAGAGGAATAATATTTTGATCGGTATGCTTTCATTGTCAACATAACAACCAAGAGATATCGTTATCTTCCATGCTACATACATTATAGGCGGTTCCCAAACAGAATGGTAAAGTTTATACCCCCCCACCACCAACAAGCACACTCCACGGCTGGTCCGAAACAATGGGTACCATCCAACTAACAACAGTCCTGGGGGAGTTTTGTTTGCAATTATTTTGATTTGATTTGAGCATGGGACTGGGCATCCCGGTTACCAGCCATTTTCTCGTGAATGATGAGTGAAGTCCACTCATCATGAGAATAACCCACCTAGCATGGGAGATATTGACAACCCTAGTTGGTACATGTGCGATTCAAGCATACAAAAAAGATTATTATTTGAAGGTTTAGAGTTTGGCACATGCAAATTTACTTGGAACGGCAGGTAAATACCGCATATAGGAAGGTATGGTGGACTCATATGGAACAACTTTGGGGTTTATGGAAGTGGATGCACAACCAGTATTCCCACTTAGTACAAGTGAAGGCTAGAAAAAGACTGAGGAGCGACCAACTAGAGAGCGACAATAGTCATAAACATGCATTAAGAGTAACCAACATTGAGTGCGAGCATGAGTAGGATATAAATCACCATGAACATAAATATCGTGGAGGCTATGTTGATTTTGTTTCAACTACATGCGTGAACATGTGCCAAGTCAAGCCACTCGAATCATTCAAAGGAGGATACCATCATATCATACTACATCACAACCATTTAAAAGCATCTTGCACGCAAGGTAAACCATTATAAACTCCTAGCTAATTAAGCATGGCATGAATAACTATAATCTCTAATTGTCATTGCAAACATGTTTCATTCATAATAGGCTGAATCAGGAATGATGAACTAATCATATTTACAGAAACAAGATAGGTCGAGTTCATACCAGCTTTTCCTCATCTCAATCATTTCATCACTTATCGTCATTATTGCCTTTCACTTGCATGACCGAATGGTGTGGATGATAATAATAATAGTAAACATGCATTGGACTAAGCTGGAATCTGCAAGCATTTATTCAAAGGAGAAGATAAGGTAATATGGGCTCTTTGTTAGATCAACAATAATGCATATGAGAGTCACTCAACATTTTCATCGTGGTCTTCTCCTCTCAACCCCCAAAGAAAAGAAAATAATTTCAAAGAAACACACTGAAATATTTTTGGAGTTTTTGTTTTTCTGAAGAAAGTAAAACAAGAATGAGAAAAACTATTTACACGGGAAAGCTCCCAACAAGCAAAAGAAGAATGAGAAATATTTTTGGGTTTTCTTTTAATACTACTACACTAAGCATGCATAGAAAGTAAAACTAACTACAACTATTTTTTTTGGTTTTTCTTAAGGTTTATCAAACACACAAGAAGAAAGCGGGAAAAAGAAATAAACTAGCATGGATAGTACAATGAAAAAGTATGAACACCACAACTAAAATGAATGTGTGAACATGAATATAATGTCGATGAGAAATACGTACTCCCTCAAGCTTAGGCTTTTGTCCTAAGTTGGTCTAGGGCCACCACTGGCCCGGATGATATCCGAAATCATAGTTGGGGTCGTATTGTGCTGCGGCAGCTACTGCTTGGCGAGCTGCTTCCTGGAGGCGAGCAGCCTATGCTGCTCTCTTATACTCATTTGCCTCCTCCCTAGTTATAAAATATTTCCCATTTACCTGAAAGTTAAAGAAGGCAGGAGCAGGAAGGGTAATATGGACGGCACGCCATTTGTCAAAGATTAATCGGTACTGGAGGAACTGTTCGTTCCTCTCAAGAAACTAGTAGCGTACCATAGCATCATAATCTAGAAAAGCAGGTGGCAACTCAATAGCATACCCTCTTATGGGTTGATAACCCACAAGTATAGGGGATCACAATAGTTTTCGAGGGTAGAGTATTCAACACAAATTTATTGATTTGACACAAGGGGAGCCAAAGAATATTCTCAAGTATTAGCAGCTGAGTTGTCAATTCAACCACACCTAAAAGACTTAATATCTACAGCAAAGTATTTAGTAGCAAAGTAGTGTGGAAGTAACAGTGACGGTGGCAAAAGTAACAGTAGCAGTTTTGTAGTGATTGTAACAATGGCAACGGAAAAGTAAATAAGCAAAGATCAACATGTGAAAAGCTCGTAGGCAATGGATCAGTGATGGATAATTATGTCGGATGCGATTCCTCATGCAATAGTTATAACATAGGGTGACACAAAACTAGCTCCAGTTCATCAATGTAATGTAGGCATGTATTCCGAATATAGTCATACGTGCTTATGGAAAAGAAATTGCATGACATCTTTTGTCCTACCCTCCCGTGGCGGCGGGGTCTTGATAACCCACAAGTAAAGGGGATCGCAACAGTTTTCGAGGGTAGATTATTCAACCCAAATTTATTGATTCGACACAAGGGGAGCCAAAGAATATTCTCAAGTATTAGCAGCTGAGTTGTCAATTCAACCACACCTGGAAACTTAATATCTGCAGCAAAGTATTTAGTAGCAAAGTAATATGATAGTAGTGGTAACGGTAGCAAAAGGTAATGATAACAAAAGTAATGTTTTTGGTATTTTGTAGTGATTATAACAATAGCAACGGAAAAGTAAATACGCAAAGAACAATATATGGAAAGCTCGTAGGCAATGGATCGGTGATAGAGAATTATGCCGGATGTGGTTCATCATGTAACAGTCATAACCTAGGGTGACACAGAACTAGCTCCAATTCATCAATGTAATGTAGGCATGTATTCCGAATATAGTCATACGTGCTTATGAAAAAGAACTTGCATGACATCTTTTGTCCTACCCTCCCGTGGCAGCAGGGTCCTAGCGGAAACTCAGGGATATTAAGGCCTCCTTTTAATAGAGTACCAAACCAAAGCATAACACATAGTGAATACATGAACTCCTCAAACTACGGTCATCACTGGGAGTGGTCCGGATTATTGTCACTTAAGGGTTGCCGGATCATAATACATAGTAGGTGACTATAGACTTGCAAGATAGGATCAAGAACACTCATATATTGATAAAAACATAATAGGTTCAGATCTGAAATCATGGCACTCGGGCCCTAGTGACAAGCATTAAGCATAGCAAAGTCATAGCAACATCAATCTCAAAACATAGAGGATACTAGGGATCAAACCCTAACAAAACTAACTCGATTACATGATAAATCTCATCCAACCCATCACCGTCCAGCAAGCCTATGATGGAATTACTCACGCACGGCGGTGAGCATCATGAAATTAGTGATGGAGGATGGTTGATGATAACAATGGCGACGGATTCCCCTCTCCGAAGCCCCGAACGGACTCCAGATCAGCCCCCCGAGAGGTTTTAGGGCTTGGCGGCAGCTTCGTATCGTAAAATGTGATGAATCCTTCTCCCTGATTTTTTTCTCCCCGAACACGAATATATGGAGTTGGAGTTGAGGTTGGTGGAGCTCCAGGGGGCCCACGAGGCAGGGGGCGCGCCCCCCACCCTCGTGGCTAGGGTGTGGGATAGTGGTACTGATGGCATTTTTCTTCCTCGAAGCTCACAAGATCAGCTTTACGCAAATAAGCATTAAATTCTTCCTTAATCCCCGCTCGATCCATGAAGTCCTCTGAAGGCCATTCACAAGGCCGCACTGGAGCGTCCCTTGGTGGCTCATCATCACGCATTGCAAGCTTGGGTCCTTGTTTCCTTGAAGAACCACCTTGGTACATTTTTCCTTAGCATATTTCTCCCTTTGAAAAATTTATGAAATTTTTAGTAACTTCAAATAAAAGTAAACCAAACTCAACAAAATTGATAGCAACTACTCCTACAAGTGCCTAGAGCCTATATCATGCATCAAAACTACTTGAAACCACATAAATTTGACATGCAAGCTCAAGAACAGGGTCACCTAAGCAGCAAAAAAATGCAATGGGTAAAGCACTAGAACAAAAACTAATTGGACCAATGGAGGAGTCACATACCAAGGAACAATCCCCCCAAGCAGTTTTGTGAGAGGTGCTTTGAGCAAGGAGATCGAAAATGGCAGCAAAATGAGCTTGGACTCGGGTTTGAGCTGGATAATGGTGTTTGTGGGAGGAACAAGGAGTGTGTGTGTGCAGGAATAAGTGGAGGAGGTCCACCGTGGGCCCACGAGGCAGGGGCGCGCGCCCAGGGGGTAGGGCACGCCCTCCACCCTCGTGGCCAGGTGGATGCCCCCCTACTGTGTTCTTAGTGCCAAATATTCTCAAATATTCCAGAAAAAATCATATTTAAATTTCAGGGCATTTGGAGAACTTTTATTTTGGGGGTATTTTTATATTGCATGGATAATTCAGATAACAGACAGAAAATACTATTTTTATTTTATTTAATATAAATAACAGAAAGTAAAAGGAGGGTACAGGGGGTTGTGCTTTCTAACTTCATCCATCTCATGATCATCAAAACGAATCCATTAACAAGGTTGATCAAGTCTTATTAACAAACTCATTCCAAATAACATGGAACCGGAGAATTTTCGAATAACACTAGGTTACCTCAACGGGGATATGCACATCCCCAACAATAAGAATATCATATTTCTTCTTGACAGTAGGAAGAGGAAATTCAAAACCTCCAAAAATAATCGATGAAAATTTTCCAATAGAATTGATACTGTGGACTTGAGGTTATTTCCTCGGAAAGTGCACTGTATGCTCATTACCATTAACATGAAAAGTGACATGGCCTTTGTTGCAATCAATAAAAGCCCCTGCAGTATTCAAAATGGGTCTTCCAAGAATAATAGACATACTATCGTCCTCAGGAATATCAAGAATAACAAAGTCCGTTAAAATAGTAACGTTTGCAACCACAATAGGCACATTGACGGAGTAATTGACCACGGGTACACCGAAGACGGCAAGAACATATTTCAAGACATCGGGGCTAGCAAAGCCCCTCAGTACAACCGCCCGGCTGCTCCTGCCGGCTCCCCGTCGGACTGCTCTGTCCGGGCGGCTGCCGGCTGCCGACTGCGCCGACCAGCCAGCTGCCGACTGCAGCCCAACCCGACACCGACCCGACACCGACAATACACCGATGAGATGACCGTACCACGACGTCATCTACAATGTACCGTGTTCCCTGGGTACTGATTTATAAAGTACCCCAGGGGACAAGCATGACATGCACAATACCACTAGCTATGCCTACATAGCTTGGCTTGTAAGCTACCCAAGGTAGCTTGCAACCAAAGCCACTACCATCCATGCCACTAGCTAGCTTACACATTAAGCTAGCTACACACTATAAAAGGAGGCCTCATCCATCCATCCAGGAGGATGGACTCCCACGGCCACACACTCCCCCACGACCATGCTTGGCCATTAGAGCATGCATGCTCACTCCGGACGCACACATATACAGAGTCAGATGCCCATGACACTGATCCCAGATACAGCTCCAGGAGCACTTTGTACTGCCCGATGTACACCCTAAATATATACTCAGACATGCAGGAGTAGGGGTGTTATCTCTCCGGAGAGTCCCGAACCTGGGTAAACTAGCGCGTGCTACTCGCATACCCACTCCCAGTCCTATCAGCAGCAGTCTTACCCTCACACTAAGCCCTTGTGGCATCTGTCGACTCGCAAGCCCCCCGTGAGAATACCACGACAGTTGGCGCCCACCGTGGGGCGGTACTACTACTATGCTACCACGCTGCTGCTGGTTTCGTAGTCCGGGCGGGACCACTTTTGTCGTCACCATGGCGTCACCGTCGTCTCTCTGGTAGCGCTCGGGGGCCCGACATCAACACGCCCTCAGAGCAGCCGCGAGCGGCGGCGCGTCCTCGCTGCCGGCCTCATCATCACCGCGACGTCGCCTCCGTCTCTTTGGCACCAGTCGGGGGCTCAACACCAGCATGCCCCGGCGCGACCGTGCGGGACGGCGCGTCCGTGTCGTTGGCCTCGGCATCATCGGCCTCACTCGCTCCTCCGCAGGCATTCCACCTCGCGCGCCTCACCAACTCCATACGGCCTACGGGCATCCGTGGCCTTGCGCCCCGCTGTCCAAGCGGCAGCGGAGCTGCTCAGCGGCGCCTAGTCCCTTGCCGGCCAGCTGTAGCGGCCGGCTGCGCGCCCATGTTCGGTGCTGTCACTCCTCCACTGTCCTCGTTTTCCAGCCATACAATCCATCGATATAACCACCAGCTTCTCCAACACTTGGCCGCGTTCATGCTGGACACAAGCCAAAACCATAGTCATACATCGTCCCATACACCGGCCAGACGCAATCCAGATACTGACCATATAATCATCAGACTCGCTCCAGACAATGGCCAGACATCCCTTGTACACTACGCATACGCGAATACAGATAATGGCCATAATCTCCTTGTACTTTGCCTGGATGCAAGTCGGGCGCTGCCTGGCCGCGTTCGGCCTCGTCCCGCTGTCCCGGCCGGCCTCTGCTGCCTCGCCCCTGGCCGGCCCCGTCCGGGGTTCCGCGACCCGGCCGCCCGCTCGCCGACTCCCTCCGGCCGGCTCCGCCACGCCCTGTGGGCTGCCCCAGCACCGGGGCCGCCTCCTCACCTGCCTCGCCGCCTGGCCGGATCGCCGCCTCCCGCTGGCCTAGGTCGGCTCCTGCCTGCTCGCCGCCTCCGCCGTCTGCCCTGTAGCGGTGCTGCACCGGCCTCCTGCGTCGGTCGCCGGCTCTGCCCCGTCCGCGCCTGCCGGCTTCGCCCGCGCCGGGTTCCCCCGCAACCCGGCCAGCTCCGCTCCTCCGCGCCTGTCGGTTCCCTCGCGGCTGCCTCACCATCTCAGCGCCCCCCCACGCCGGGTCCCCGCACCCCGTCGTCTCCCCGGCTTGCGCCCGTGACCCGGCCCCCGTGCGCCGGCTATCTGCGCCGGCCGGGTCGCGCGCCTCGCGCCGGCTCCGCCTCCGGCGTCCCGTCCGCATCGCCGCCATGCGCCCGCGCTCCCCCGCGCTTGGCCGTGTCCCACCTGCCGCGCCCGCCCAGCCGCCTCCGCCCAACCTGCCCTGGCCGGCTTCGCTTTGGCCGGGTGCTCGAAGGAAAAGAAGTAGTGGGGTTGGATCCGGCCAAAGAAAAGTTAGAAGGCTGGCTCGCCCAAAGAAAAGAACAAAGAAAAGAAAAAGAGAGATGTCGGCTAGATAAAGATCCCGGTTGGTCAAGCTGGATGTGAAAAAAATGGAAATAAAGTTGCTGGATGAAAAAAGGAAGAAAGAAAAAAATGACGGCTCAGTTTGCTTGCCCGCGTCATCGCCTGCTGATGCCTGGTCGGCTGGCGAGCCGACCCGGCTATCTGTCCGCTTCGACGCCTGGCCGGTCTGGTCCGACCGGCTGTGGCACCCCTCAATCCAGGCGTCAGCAGGCAAGCCGACCCGGCTATCTGTCCGCTTCGACGCCCGACCGGCTGTGGCACCCCTCGAGCCACTCGGAGGCTCGGAGGCTGTACCCAGTGGGCGGGACCTGCTGGCTGCAAGCCGGCAGCCGGCCGTCATCGACAACACCCGCCTCGTCTACATGAAAATCAATGTGAGCTCCTCACTCGCATACTTTCGCACCATGTGCAAACACGGATAACCCCGAGCGATGCTCGGGGAACTATCTCCGCATTTCATTACAGTTGCATCACTGTTCGCCCCGACGCCAGCCAGGGTTGGCCCAGGGGCTGGCCGCTTGGCCTGAGACGTTTGTTCCCGCAGACGGCTTAGTAGCGTGCGCAGTACCAAAGGCTCACTCTTAGTCACAGACCGCAGAGCGGCTGTCCGGCTAGCAAGGGTGAACGCTGGAGGCCACCCACGCGAAAAACGTCCGGGAAGAAAAACACTTCGGGCGACCCGACCGTTTCATTTATGAGTATCTGCTCGGTTAAATCTGCTCCCAAATTCTGAGTACTGTACACTCCGCTTCACGGCCCACTCTCAGCCACAGACCGCAGAGCGGCTGTCCGGCGAGCGAAAGCACAAGCCAAAAAGCGGAGGGAACATGAAAAAGATTGAAGGGGGCTCGGACGAAACCGAGTCGACACCGTCCGCATAGAACTTGCAATGCTAAAAGCAAACATTCGATATATCTGCGTGGACTAACTTTGTCTTTTTTCATGATCATTTTCATGAACACTCGCCAAAAAACCTCCGCCCAACTTTGCCAAGTTGACCAGAGGCTTGGGGGCTACTGACGGAGTAATTGACCACGGGTACGCCGAAGACGGGAAGACAATATTTCAAGACATTGGGGCTAGCAAAGCCCCTCAGTCCGACTGCCCGGCTGCTCCTGTCAGCTCCCCGTCCGACTGCTCTGTCCGTCTGGCTGCCGGCTGCCGACTGCGCCGACCAGCCGGCTGCCGACTACAGCCCGACCCGACACCTACCCGACATCGACAAGACACCGACGAGATGACCGTACCGCGACGTCATCTACAGTGTACTGTGTCCCCTGGGTACTGATTTATAAAGTACCCCAGGGGACAAGCATGACATGCACCATGCCACTAGCTATGCCTACATAGCTTGGCTTGTAAGCTACCCAAGGTAGCTTACAACCAAAGCCACTACCACCCATGCCACTAGCTACCTTACACATTAACGCTCTAGATGATGGAGAAGACTTATGTGGGTTTTGGGCCAAATTGGAGGGGTGTTGGGCTGCAACACACACGAGGCCTTTTCGGTCCCTCGGTTAACCGTTGGAGTATCAAACGAAGTCCAAATGATACAAAACTTGACAGGCGGTCTACCGGTAGTAAACCAAGGCCGCTTGGCAAGTCTCGGTCCAATCCGGAAATGTTTAATCCCCACACACGAAAGAAAGCCAGAAATGACCACCGGTAGGGAACGAAGCGCCGGAATGCAAAACAGACAACGGGAAAAATGCTCGAATGCCTGAGACAAACACGTATGCAAATGCAATGCACATGATGACATGATATGAGATGCATGACAACGACAACAACACACGAAGACAAAAACCCGAACCCAAGGAAATAAATATAACTTAACGCCGGAAACGGCAAGAGTTGGAGTACAAATTGGGAAAGTTACATCTGGGGTGTTACAACACTCCACCACTACGAAAAGATCTCGTCCCAAGATCTAGGACTGAAAGAACGGCGGGTACTCAGAACGGAGGTGATCCTCGCGTTCCCAGGTAGCTTCACGGTCGGAATGGTGTGACCACTTGACTTTGAGAAATTTGATTGACTTGTTGCGAGTCTTGCGTTCAGTCTCTTCAAGAATAGCAACTGGGTGCTCACGATAAGAGAGATCTTCTTGGAGCTCAATGTCCTCGAAGTTGACGGTGCGGTCAGGAGTCTTGAAGCACTTTCGAAGCTGAGAGACATGGAACACGTCATGAACATTTGCAAAGTTTGAAGGAAGCTCGAGTTGATAGGCGAGGTCGCCTCTCTTGCTGACAATCTTGAAAGGTCCCACGTATCTGGGGGCAAGCTTCCCTTTGATACCGAAGCGACGAGTACCTTTCATAGGAGAGACACGAAGGTAAACATGATCTCCGATCTCGAAAGCCAAATCAGGATGCTTACTATCATAGTAGCTCTTCTGGCGGGATTGGGCTGCTTTGAGGTTATCACGAATGACTTTACACATTTCTTCTGCCTCTGTGATTAAGTCATTACCCAAAAGCTGGCGTTCACCGGTTTCAGACCAGTTGAGAGGGGTACGGCACTTCCTGCCATACAGAATTTCAAAAGAGGCCTTGCCCGAACTTGCTTGAAAACTGTTGTTGTAGGAGAATTCAACAAAAGGAAGACAATCCTCCCACTTCATGCCGAAGGAGATCACACAAGCCCTGAGCATATCTTCAAGAATCTTCTTGACACGCTCGACTTGACCGCTTGTTTGAGGATGGAAAGCTGTGCTGAAGCGGATGTTCGTGCCCATGGCCTTCTGAAAAGAATCCCAAAACTTCGAGGTAAAGATGCTACCACGGTCTGAAGAGATCACTTGAGGAATACCGTGCAGAGAGACAATTCGAGGTATAGAGTTCCGCCAATTGAGCTGCAGTGATCGACTCTTTGATAGGTAGAAAGTGAGCCACTTTGGTGAGTTTGTCGATGACAACGAATATAGCATCATTGCCACGCTTGGACTTTGGAAACCCAGTCACGAAGTCCATTTCAATGTGGTCAAACTTCCATTCTGGAATGGCAAGAGGTTGGAGGAGACCTGCTGGCCTTTGGTGTTCTGCCTTCACTCTTCTGCAGACATCACATTCATTCACGAATTGAGCAATCTCGCGCTTCATTCGAGTCCACCAATAAGCTTGCTTAAGGTCCTGATACATCTTCGTGCTCCCAGGGTGGATGGAGAGGAGAGAATTGTGAGCCTCGTTCAAGATCACTTTATGAAGGTCACCTTTGGGTACAATAATACGATCCTCGAAGAAGAGAGTGTCCTTGTCATCAAGGCGGTAGCACTTGTACTTGGACTGACTCTTGGCAATCCCAATCTTCACCTTTTTCACCATAGCATCAAGAAGTTGGGCTTGGCGAATCTGGTCTTCCAAGGTAGGAGAGACTTGAAGGTTGGCGAGGAAACCTTGAGGAACAACTTGTAGGTTAAGTTTGCGGAAAGCTTCACAAAGCTCGGGTTGATAAGGCTTAACAATCAGACTATTGCAGTACACTTTCCTGCTCAAAGCGTCAGCAATCACATTGGCCTTGCCTGGAGTATACTCAATACTCGGATTATACTCTTGAATCATTTCGACCCATCGAGTTTGCCTGAGGTTGAGATTAGGCTGAGTGAAGATGTACTTGAGACTCTTATGATCAGTGAAGATGTCCACTTTTCTTCCCAATAGAAGATGTCTCCAAGTCAAAAGAGCATGCACAACTGCCGCCAACTCGAGATCATGAGTGGGGTAGTTCTTCTCATTAGGCTTCAACTGGCGAGATGTATAAGCAACAACTTTCTTCTCTTGCATCAATATTGCGCCAAGACCTTGGAGAGAGGCATCACAAAAGACCTCGTACGGCTTGGATTCATCAGGCGGAGTCAGAACTGGAGCAGTGATCAACTTCTCTTTCAAAGTGTTGAAAGCAATATCACACTCCGAAGACCAAACGTACTTGATGTGCTTCTGAAGAAGATTTGAGAGAGGCTTCACGATCTTAGAAAAGTTTTCAACGAATCTTCGGCAATAGCTTCCGAGACCAAGGAAGCTACAGAGTTGCTTCACGTTCTGAGGAGGTTCCCAATTCACAATTGCAGACACCTTCTCAAGATTCACGGCAATGCCCTTGGCAGAGATGATATGACCAAGATAAAGAACCTCATCAAGCCAAAATTCACACTTGGAGAACTTGGCGTAGAACTGATGTTCCCTGAGCTTATCAAGAACCAAACGCAAGTGCTTGGCATGATCTTCCTTATTCTTGGAGAAAACCAGAATGTCGTCGAGATAGACCAAAACGAAGTCATTGGTGTAGGCATTGAAGATGAAGTTCATCATTCGAGAGAACGTCGGAGGAGCGTTGGCGAGGCCAAAAGACATGACAATGTATTCATGTGAACCAAAGCTTGTTCTGAATGCTGTCTAGGGAATATCTTCTTCATGAATGTGAATCTGGTGATAACCCATACGGAGATCAAGCTTGGAGAATACTTTGGGCACCTTTGAGTTGTTCGAACAGCTCATTGATGTAGGGAAGTGGGTATTTGTTCTTGATGGTCTTCTTGTTCACTGGACGGTAATCAACACAAAGTCGGTCCGTTCCATCCTTTTTCTTCACAAAAAGAACACCACAACCCCACGAAGAAGAACTAGGCCGGATGAGACCCATTTTCTCTTGAATATCGAGTTGCTTCTTTAGCTCCTTCAACTCTTCAGGTCCGAGATTGTAAGGACGCTTGCACACAGGTTCCGTGCCAAGCTCAAGATCAATAACGAATTCAACTGGCATTCCTGGAAAGATGTCTTGATATTCGCAAACGACTGGAATTTAAGAGATGGTGTCCAATTCACCCTTCTCATTGAGAGAAAACAGACGGATAGTATCATCACGAGAGGCAAATACAATTACATCCTCAGATGAATGAGTCAATTGAATCTGCCTGGCTGCACAATCAAGATGTGCCTTGTGCTTAGAAAGCCAATCCATTTCCGAGAATAAGATCAATATCCGAGTTGCCAAGAACCACCGGAGAAGAGAGAAACTTGTAATCGCCCAACGTGATAGAGACATCCGGGACGCAATTGTTAGAAGTCATTTGCTTGCCCGGAGATACAATCTTCAATGGAACAGGAATCCTTTCGGTCACAAAATCATGCTTGGCCACAAATGGAGTTGAAATAAAAGAAAGCGATGCACCAGTGTCAAAAAGAACTTTTGCAGGAACATCGTTAATAGGAAGGTTACCCATGATCACATCTGGTGAGTCCTCTGCCTGAGCTGCATTCAGCAAATTGACCTTGGCGTGATTGGGGTTATGTTTGACCACAGATGTACTTGCCGATCTGACAGGAGGAGGAGGAGGAAGACGCCTCTGGTTGAAACACTTGTTGGCATAGTGACCCTTCTGTTGGCACTTGTTGCACGTGACCTCTGAAAGCGGACGGTGATACGGAGCACTCGATCTTGGAGGTTGAGACGAAGTCTTGTTCTGAAAGCCAGGGTTGGGTGGGTGGGAAGAACCACTGCCACCTTTGCTCTTCTGCTGAAACGGCTGACAGAACGGAGGAGGAGGAAGCCAATACTTCTGCTGCTTGGCCACTTGAGTAGAGGAAGAAGGAGTAACATCTCTGACTCGCTTCTTGGAAGCATCACACCTCAACTGAGCAGCCTCTTGCTTCAGTGCCATGTTGTAGAACTCATCGTACCTCAAGGGCTCAAAGAGAACAAGAGCTAGCTGGATTTCTTCTCTGAGACCACCCTTGAACTGATATATCATGCTCTTCTCATCAGGGACGTCCTGCTTGGCAAAGCGGGCGAGCTTCTGAAACAACTTGTTGTAGTCATAGATAGACAAAGAGCCTTGCTTCAGATTGCGGAATTCCTCATGCTTGCTTTCAACCACGCTCTGCGGAATATGATGGGCTCGGAAATCTCGACGGAAATCATCCCAAGTGATAACACGTCCACCTCTGGAGTCCTTGTACTGCTGGAACCATTCTGCAGCTTGATCTTTGAGTTGGAAGGAAGCAAACTTGACAAAGTCCTCTGGCCTGACGTTACTGCACTCGAAATGCTTGCACAGATCCACAAGCCAATCGTCAGCATCGGTTGCCTCAACACAATTGCTGAAAGTCTTTGGCCCGTTAGCAAGGAACTGGTTGAGTGAAGCAAAGTGACTCTGATTGCTGCCTTGATTCCCTTGAATGCCTTGATTGCGCTCTTGAAGAATTTGCATGATCAACTGTGTGTTTGCATTGGTTGCGGCCATCACAGCTTGCCATGCCTCTGGAGGAGGTGGAGGTGGTGGCGGATCAGGATTCGGAGTCATGCGCGTTGGAGGAGCCATCCTGAAGAGGTTGACCACCATTAGCACATTGACAGATAAATATTGAAGCTGAATCCAACGGAATGAAAATTGCAACATATAGTCTTCACATCCGAACAAAATGAACGAATGCATTCCTCTTGAAATGGTCACATATCCATAAATTGAGAAGCCACGTAGAATTAAGGTAGAGAAATAAATCAACAAGGTACGGATCAAGAACGAATAATCGGTAAGAAATCCCAATCTCAGACCAATATCCGTGGAAGAAAAACTACAGCTACTA
This sequence comes from Triticum aestivum, assembly GCF_018294505.1. NCBI lineage: Eukaryota > Viridiplantae > Streptophyta > Magnoliopsida > Poales > Poaceae > Triticum > Triticum aestivum. Next base: position 102,046,241 of record NC_057794.1, on the reverse strand, counting down.
GAATTCCCACCTATGAAACTCCCGAACCTTTCCGGTTATGCAATCAGGTGTTGGGGATACAGGGGAAGCAAAATATCTCACCCAAACTAGCAATTCCTACATCCAGCTGTATCCATCCTTCAACACATAACCAAGAAACCTTTGGAAACCATCTACCTCAACCTTCAAAAAGCATCCGTTATACAAGTTATGGCGATACTTCCGAACTCCCGCCCCAGTACTGGGTGGCGTCGAGGTTATCTCACCAACGAACTGCATAAAAGAGATTTTCGATGTCGGCGTACTAAACTCAGGTATTCCAGAACTGCAACGATAAAATTATGATGACAACACCTCAGAGCTCAACTCCCCGGGACACTTCCACTAAACCCCTGACAGGAGGCACCAAGACAATGTTCTCATCATAAAACCATCAGAACGATTCCAAAATACCCGCGTGATCCTAAATTTTTTTAGTGAAATTTGAGAAGAGAAGAGTCAAAACTCTACGTCAGGATGCCTTACCAGAGCGATGAGGAGACTGGGAAGTAAAAAGAATTCCTAGACTCTCCGATATATAATTCTTAAAAGACTCAAAACATCTTTCTAGACACAACTCGGCCGCTAAAAACGATCAAGCAATGGGGCTCCTAAGGTCGGGGAAGGCTCTGATTACCAACTTGTAACACCCTCGATGCGACTATAGCTCCCACGTGTCGAGGCACGACTTAGAGACATAATCGCATTGAAGGCATATGTCGCAAGTTAGGCAATCTTCACAACATCCCATGTAATATGAACAACAAAGGGGAGATAACATAGTTGGCTTACACTCGCCACGTCAATCAAGTACATAAATAACATTACATAATCCAAACACTCATGGCCCGACTACGGCACCAAAATAAAAGAGAACCCAACATGCGACAATGGTCCCGTTCACCCCCAACTGGGCACCACTACTGATCATCGGGAAAAGAAACATAGTAACGTTGAGAGTCTTCGTCGAACTCCCACTTGAGCTCATACGCGTCACATGGAGCGGAATCATCAGGCCCTGCATCTGGTGTAATAGTAATCTGTGAGCCACAGGGACTCAGCAATCTCGCACCCTCGCGATCAAGACTATTTAAGCTTATAGGTATGGCAAGGTAAATATATGGAGCTGCAGCAAGCGACTAGCAAGTATGGTGGCTAACTTATTCGCAAAAGAGAGCGAGAAGAGGAGGCAAAGCACGAGCGATAAACTAGAGAGCAACCTGCGCAAACATTACTCCAACACCGTGTCCACTTCCCGGACTCCGCCGAGAAGAGGCCATCACGGTAACACACTCAGTTGATTCATTTTAATTAATTAAGGTTCAAGTTATCTACAACCGGACATTAACAAATTCCCATCTGCCCATAACCGCGGGCACGGCTTTTGAAAGTTCAATCCCTGCAGGGGAGTCCCAACTTAGCCCATGACAAGCTCTCACGGTCAACGAAGGAATAGACCTCCTCCCAAGACGTTTCGATCAGACTCGGTATCTCGGTTACTCAAGACACTTCGACAGGTTAAAACAAAACCAGCAACACCGCCCGAATGTGCCGATAAATCCCGATAGGAGCTGCACATATCTCTTTCTCAGGGCACACTCAGATGAACACTACGTACAACTAAAACCAACCCTCAAGTTGCCCCGAGGTGGCGCTGCAAGTGGCTCT
>NC_057794.1:102041891-102044270 GCF_018294505.1 Triticum aestivum | reverse complement strand
GGTTTAAAATAAGATGACCCTCGGGCTCCGGAAACCCAAGGGAAAAAGAGGCTAGGTGGCAAATGGTAAGAACAATGTTGGGCATTGCTGGAAAAGCTTTAATCAAGGCGAAATATCAAGGGGTTCCCATTATAACCCAACCGCGTAAGGAACGCAAAATCCGGGAACATAACACCGATATGACGGAAACTAGGGCGTCAAGAGTGGAACAAAACACTAGGCGAGAGGCCGAGCCTTCCACCCTTTACCAAGTATATAGATGCATTAAGATAACATGGCAATATAATGATATCCCAACAAGTAACTAAAAGATGTTCCAACAAGGAACGGGCTCCAATCTTCACCTGCAACTAGCAACGCTATAAGAGGGGCTGAGCGAAGCGGTAACATAGCCAATCAACGGTTTGCTAGGACAAGGTGGGTTAGAGGTTTGACATGGCAATTTGGGAGGCTTGCAAGCAAGTGGTAGGCATCGTAGCAATGGCATAGCAAAAGAGCGAGCAAACTAGCATAACAAAGATAGTAGTGATTTCGAGGGTATGATCATCTTGCCTGCACAGTTGTCAGAGTTGTCTGGATCCTCGAAAGCAAACTCAACGGGATCCTCGTTAGCAAACTCGTCTCCCGGCTCTACCCAAACAAGACAAACAAGCAACAAGGATACAATCAACCACGTGCAAGACCAAGCAACATGATGAAATGATGATATGCTATGCGGGATGCGATGCGGGATGCAAAATGCAAGATATGACAGGGAATGAATGAACGTGGCCTCAACTTGGAAAACCAAGTGTGCCACTGGAAAAATGGGATGAAATCGCTTGAATACGATATAAAGAACGCCGGAATTGGAGTTACGGTTTGGAAATGGCAAGCGATTCAAAAATGACACCGGTCTGCGATTTACAGCAAGTAGGCATCTAAATGCAATGAGATGAACATGCTACAACACCCAAACATGAGAACAAAATACATGGCAGGGATGCACACAAGATGCTTCACAAAAGTCTAGCACTGAGCTACGGCCAAATCATCCATTAACAGGTTCAAACAAGCATGGCAAAAACGCATATGGCAAACAGATCTCAGTCTTGGTGAAATTAACACTTGTCTGGAATTTCAGATCATGTAGCCCTCTTCGGAGCAACAAAACTACATGCTACAGGACCTGAACATGGCAAAGTAAAGCATGGCATGGAGCTACTAAAAGAGTTTAACAAAAGTCCCTTAGTGACCTTGAGCCAAAAGGGATCAGAAAATACAATTGCAAGCATGTGAACATAGCAAAACATAATCAGTTTCAGACTTAGTGAAAAACTGACACATGCGGAAATATAACTCAAGTAGGCATGTTAACAAGCTCGATGCACTCACTACAGAGCAAGTCATGGCAAGACAAGCATACACCCATAAAGAAGGCACAAAATGCAAGCTAGACATGGCAAGAACAATAGCATAGCATGCACGGGTCAACTACAACATCACCGGCAAAATTGCAAACAAGTTGACAATCTGCCCAGATTCACAAAGTAGCAAAAGTAGAGCTCGATTGACTCAAGCTAGGATGCTCCATAATTGCAAACAAAAACATGGATGGATAGATCACTACAAGATTACCAAAACATCCTTACTGATCATCCTCAAAAGAGGCACGGATCACTTGGAAACAACATGAACATATGGCATCGTGAGATAAACAATCCGAGGACTTAGTGAAATTACTAAGTCCCTGAAAACAGAATTAGCAAGTGCACCACTTTGCAAGCTTGCACAAGTCACCACACACATCCTAAAAATACATGGGTTGCACCTCTAGAGAGATGACAAAACCCTTAACAAAACACATGTAGAACTCATGGGCATAGCATGCACACAATAATCATGGCAAAAATGACAAAAGTGCTAAATGGAGTAGCATATCTGACAATTAACTCAAGTAGCCCTCTTCTAACAGCATTTCGGGCATCAAGATGAACTCTAATGAAAATGATCCAGTGGAATGAAATGATGTACTCTCTGAGATGAACATTTTGATATGCTATATGCATGAATCGGAGCTACGGATGCAAAGTTACGGAGCCGCGGACATGGCAACTTGGATCTGCAATTTCGGGACTTAGACAAAAAAAAACAACCTCGCGAAAATTAGGGTTTACTGTAGCAGCCGGATCTGGATCCGATCTCACCGGGGCACGGACGCCGAGGTTCACCAGAGGAGGCGGCGAGGCGAGGCCGGTGGAGCTCGCCGGCGCGAGGGAGAGGAGGAGGACGGCGGGGCCGGGCACCGAACGTCGAGGAAGCGGGCGCGGCGAGCTCCGGCGGGGGTTGGTGGCCTCGGGCGGCACGGACGAGGCCGGACCCGGGCGGCGCGGCGAGCTC
>NC_057794.1:102034407-102041474 GCF_018294505.1 Triticum aestivum | reverse complement strand
CGTGGCGGCGGAGGGCAGGCGACGCGCCACGTGGCGGTCGTCGGTTGGCGGCGGGGAGTAATTGGACGTGTCCGTCAGTGCAATTTTTGTCCGGCGGCGCGCGAGACGAGATAGACTAGGGTTTCGGGGAAGAAGGAGATCCGAAAATCGAGGGGTGTTTAAATAGGCATAGAGGGAGCTAGGAGAGTCCAAATGAGGTGCGGTTTTCGGCCACGCGATCATGATCGAACGCTCTAGATGATGGAGAAGACTTAGGTGGGTTTTGGGCCAAATTGGAGGGGTGTTGGGCTGCAACACACACGAGGCCTTTTCGGTCCCTCGGTTAACCGTTGGAGTATAAAATGAAGTCCAAATGATACGAAACTTGAGAGGCGGTCTACCGGTAGTAAACCAAGGCCGCTTGGCAAGTCTCGGTCCAATCCGGAAATGTTTAATCCCCACACATGAAAGAAAGCCAGAAATGACCATTGGAGGAGAACTAAGCGCCAGAATGCAAAACGGACAACGGGAAAAATGCTCGAATGCCTGGGACGAACACGTATGCAAATGCAATGCACATGATGACATGATATGAGATGCAGACAACAACAACAACACACGAAGACAAAATCTCGAACCCGAGGAAATAAATATAACTTAACGCCGGAAACGGCAAGAGTTGGACTACAAATTGGGAAAGTTACATCCGGGGTGTTACAACACTCCACCACTACGAAAAGATCTCGTGCCGAGATCTAGGACTGAAAGAACGCCGGGTACTCAGAACGGAGGTGATCCTCGCGTTCCCAGGTAGCTTCACGGTCGGGATGGTGTGACCACTTGACTTTGAGAAATTTGATTGACTTGTTGCGAGTCTTGCGTTTAGTCTCTTCAAGAATAGCAACTGGGTGCTCACGATAAGAGAGATCTTCTTGGAGCTCAATGTCCTCGAAGTTGACGGTGCGGTCAGGAGTCTTGAAGCACTTTCGAAGCTGAGAGACATGGAACACGTCATGAACATTTGCAAAGTTTGAAGGAAGCTCGAGTTGATAGGCGAGGTCGCCTCTCTTGCTGACAATCTTGAAAGGTCCCACGTATCTGGGGGCAAGCTTCCCTTTGATACCGAAGCGACGAGTACCTTTCATAGGAGAGACACGGAGGTAAACATGATCTCCGATCTCGAAAGCCAAATCACGGTGCTTACTATCATAGTAGCTCTTCTGGCGGGATTGGGCTGCTTTGAGGTTATCACGAATGACTTTACACATTTCTTCTGCCTCTGTGATTAAGTCATTACCCAAAATCTGGCGTTCACCGGTTTCAGACCAGTTGAGAGGGGTACGGCACTTCCTGCCATACAGAATTTCAAAAGGGACCTTACCCGAACTTGCTTGAAAAATGTTGTTGTAGGAGAATTCAGCATAAGGAAGACAATCCTCCCACTTCATGCCGAAGGAGATCACACAAGCCCTGAGCATATCTTCAAGAATCTGGTTGACACGCTCGACTTGACCGCTTGTTTGAGGATGGAAAGCTGTGATGAAGCGGATGTTCGTGCCCATGGCCTTCTGAAAAGAATCCCAAAACTTCGAGGTAAAGATGCTGCCACGGTCTGAAGAGATCACTTGAGGAATACCGTGCAGAGAGACAATTCGAGAGGTATAGAGTTCCGCCAATTGAGCTGCAGTGATCGACTCTTTAATAGGCAAAAAGTGAGCCACTTTGATGAGTTTGTCGATGACAACGAATATAGCATCATTGCCACGCTTGGACTTTGGAAACCCAGTCACGAAGTCCATTTCAATGTGGTCAAACTTCCATTCTGGAAAGGCAAGAGGTTGGAGGAGACCTGCTGGCCTTTGGTGTTCTGCCTTCACTCTTCTGCAGACATCACATTCATTCACGAATTGAGCAATCTCGCGCTTCATTCGAGTCCACCAATAAGCTTGCTTAAGGTCCTGATACATCTTCGTGCTCCCAGGGTGGATGGAGAGGAGAGAATTGTGAGCCTCGTTCAAGATCACTTTACGAATGTCACCTTTGGGTACAACAATATGATCCTCGAAGAAGAGAGTGTCCTTGTCATCAAGGCGGTAGCACTTGTACTTGGACTGACTCTTGGCAATCCCAATCTTCACCTTTTTCACCATAGCATCAAGAAGTTGGGCTTGGCGAATCTGGTCTTCCAAGGTAGGAGAGACTTGAAGGTTGGCGAGGAAACCTTGAGGAACAACTTGCAGGTTAAGTTTGCGGAAAGCTTCACAAAGCTCGGGTTGATTAGGCTTAAGAATCAGACTGTTGCAGTACGCTTTCCTGCTCAAATCGTCAGCAATCACATTGGCCTTGCCTGGAGTATACTCAATACTCGGATTATACTCTTGAATCATTTCGACCCATCGAGTTTGCCTGAGGTTGAGATTAGGCTGAGTGAAGATGTACTTGAGACTCTTATGATCAGTGAAGATGTCCACTTTTCTTCCCAATAGAAGATGTCTCCAAGTCAAAAGAGCATGCACAACTGCCGCCAACTCGAGATCGTGAGTGGGGTAGTTCTTCTCATTAGGCTTCAACTGGCGAGATGTATAAGCAACAACTTTCTTCTCTTGCATCAATACTGCGCCAAGACCTTGGAGAGAGGCATCACAAAAGACCCCGTACGACTTGGATTCATCAGGCGGAGTCAGAACTAGAGCAGTGATCAACTTCTCTTTCAAAGTGTTGAAAGCAACATCACACTCTGAAGACCAAACGTACTTGATGTGCTTTTGAAGAATATTTGAGAGAGGCTTCGCGATCTTAGAAAAGTTTTCAACGAATCTTTGGCAATAGCTTGCGAGACCGAGGAAGCTACGGAGTTGCTTCGCGTTCTGAGGAGGTTCCCAATTCACAATTGCAGACACCTTCTCAGGATTCACGGCAATGCCCTTGGCAGAGAGGATATGACCAAGATAAAGAACCTCATCAAGCCAAAATTCACACTTGGAGAACTTGGCGTAGAACTGATGTTCCTTGAGCTTATCAAGAACCAAACGCAAGTGCTTGGCATGATCTTCCTTATTCTTGGAGAAAACCAGAATGTTGTCGAGATAGACCAAAACAAAGTCATTGGTGTAGGCGTTGAAGATGAAGTTCATCATTCGAGAGAACGTCGGAGGAGCGTTGGCGAGGCCAAAAGACATGATAGTGTATTCATATGAACCAAAGCTTGTTCTGAATGCTGTCTTGGGAATATCTTCTTCACGAATGCGAATCTGGTGATAACCCATACGGAGAACAAGCTTGGAGAATACTTGGGCACCTTTGAGTTGTTCGAACAGCTCATTGATGTTGGGAAGTAGGTATTTGTTCTTGATGGTCTTCTTATTCACTGGACGGTAATCAACAGAAAGTCAGTCCGTTCCATCCTTTTTCTTCACAAAAAGAACACCACAACCCCACGGAGAAGAACTAGGCCGGATGAGACCCATTTTCTCTTGAATATCGAGTTGCTTCTTCAGCTCCTTCAACTCTTCAGGTCCGAGCTTGTAAGGACGCTTGCACACAGGTTCCGTTCCAGGCTCAAGATCAATAACGAATTCAACTGGCCGGTGCGGAGGCATTCATGGGAGCTCTTCTGGAAAGACGTCTTGATATTCGTAAACGACTGGAATTTAAGAGATGGCGTCCAATTAATCCTTCTCATTGAGAGAAAACAGACGGATAGTATCATCACGAGCGGCAAATACAATTACATCCTCAAACGAATGAGTCAATTGAATCTGCCTGGCTGCACAATCAAGATGTGCCTTGTGCTTAGAAAGCCAACCCATTCCGAGAATAAGATCAATATCCGAGTTGCCAAGAACCACCGGAGAAGAGAGAAACTTGTAATCGCCCAACGTGATAGAGACATCCGGGACGCAATTGTTAGAAGTCATTTGCTTGCCCGGAGACACAATCTTCAATGGAACAGGAATCCTTTCGGTCACAAAATCATGCTTGGCCACAAATGGAGTTGAAATAAAAGAAAGCGATGCACCAGTGTCAAAAAGAACTTTTGCAGGAACATCGTTAACAGGAAGGTTACCCATGATCACATCTGGTGAGTCCTCTGCCTGAGCTGCATTCAGCAAATTGACCTTGGCGTGATTGGGGTTATGTTTGACCACAGCTGTACTTGCCGATCTGATAGGAGGAGGAGGAGGAAGACGACTCTGGTTGAAACACTTGTTGGCATAGTGACCCTTCTGTTGGCACTTGTTGCACATGACCTCTGAAAGCGGACGGTGATACGGAGCACTCGATCTTGGAGGTTGAGACGAAGTCTTGTTCTGAAAGCCAGGGTTGGGTGGGTGGGAAGAACCACTGCCACCTTTGCTCTTCTGCTGAAACGGCTGACGGAACGGAGGAGGAGGAAGCCAATACTTCTGCTGCTTGGCCACTTGAGTAGAGGAAGAAGGAGTAACATCTCTGACTCGCTTCTTGGAAGCATCACACCTCAACTGAGCAGCCTCTTGCTTCAGTGCCATGTTGTAGAACTCATCGTACCTCAAGGGTTCAAAGAGAACAAGAGCTAGCTGGATTTCTTCTCTGAGACCACCCCTGAACTGATATATCATTCTCTTCTCATCAGGGACGTCCTGCTTGGCAAAGCGGGCGAGCTTCTGAAACAACTTGTTGTAGTCATAGACAGACAAAGAGCCTTGCTTCAGATTGCGGAATTCCTCACGCTTGCTTTCAACCACGCTCTGCGGAATATGATGAGCTCGGAAATCTCGACGGAAATCATCCCAAGTGATAACACGTCCACCTCTGGAGTCCTTGTACTGCTGGAACCGTTCTGCAGCTTGATCTTTGAGTTGGAAGAAAGCGAACTTGACAAAGTCCTCAGGCCTGATGTTACTGCACTCGAAATGCTTGCACAGATCCACAAGCCAATCGTCAGCATCGGTTGCCTCAACACAATTGCTGAAAGTCTTTGGCTCGTTAGCAAGGAACTGGTTGAGTGAAGCAAAGTGACTCTGATTGCTGCCTTGATTCCCTTGACTGCCTTGATTGCGCTCTTGAAGAATTTGCATGATCAACTATGTGTTTGCATTGGTTGCGGCCATCACAGCTTGCCATGCCTCTGGAGGAGGTGGAGGTGGTGGCGGATTAGGATTCGGAGTCGTGCGCGTTGGAGGAGCCATCCTGAAGAGGTTGACCACCATTAGCACATTGACAGATAAATATTGAAGCTGAATCCAACGGAATGAAAATTGCAACATATAGTCTTCACATCCGAACAAAATGAACGAATGCATTCCTCTTGAAATGGTCACATATCCATAAATTGAGAAGCCACGTAGAATTAAGGTAGAGAAATAAATCAACAAGGTACAGATCAAGAACGAATAATCGGTAAGAAATCCCAATCTCAAACCAATATCCGTGGAAGAAAAACTAGAGCTACTAGAATTCCCACCTATGAAACTCCCGAACCTTTCTGGTTATGCAATCAGGTGTTGGGGATACAGGGGAAGCAAAATATCTCACCCAAACTAGAAATTCCTACATCCAGCTGTATCCATCCTTCAACACATAACCAAGAAACCTTCGGAAACCATCTACCTCAACCTTCGAAAAGCATCCGTTATACAAGTTATGGCGATACTCCCGAACTCCCGCCCCAGTACTGGGTGGCGTCGAGGTTATCTCACCAATGAACTGCATAAAAGAGATTTTCGTTGTCAGCGTACTAAACTCAGGTATTCTAGAACTGCAACGATAAAATTATGATGACAACACCTCAGAGCTCAACTCCCCGGGACACTTCCACTAAACCCCTGACAGGAGGCACCAAGACAATGTTCTCATCATAAAACCATCGGAACGATTCCAAAATACCCGCGTGATCCTAAATTTTTTTAGTGAAATTTGAGAAGAGAAGAGTCAAAACTCTACGGCAGGATGCCTTACCAGAGCGATGAGGAGACTAGGAAGTAAAAAGAATTCCTAGACTCTCCGATATATAATTCCTAAAAGACTCAAAACATCTTTCTAGACACAACTCGGCCACTAAAAACGATCAAGCAATGGGGCTCCTAAGGTCGGGGAAGGCTCTGATTACCAACTTGTAACACCCTCGATGCGACTATAGCTCCCACGTGTCGAGGCACGACTTAGAGACATAATCGCATTGAAGGCATATGTCGCAAGTTAGGCAATCTTCACAACATCCCATGTAATATGAACAACAAAGGGGAGATAACATAGTTGGCTTACACTCGCCACGTCAATCAAGTACATAAATAACATTACATAATCCAAAGACTCATGGCCCGACTACGGCACCAAAATAAAAGAGAACCCAACATGCGACAATGGTCCCGTTCACCCCCAACTGGGCACCACTACTGATCATCGGGAAAAGAAACATAGTAACGTTGAGAGTCTTCGTCGAACTCCCACTTGAGCTCATACGCGTCACCTGGAGCGGAATCATCAGGCCCTGCATCTGGTGTAATAGTAATCTGTGAGCCACAGGGACTCAGCAATCTCGCACCCTCGCGATCAAGACTATTTAAGCTTATAGGTATGGCAAGGTAAATATATGGATCTGCAGCAAGCGACTAGCAAGTATGGTGGCTAACTTATTCGCAAAAGAGAGCGAGAAGAGGAGGCAAAGCACGAGCGATAAACTAGAGAGCAACCTGCGCAAACATTACACCAACACCGTGTCCACTTCCCGGACTCCGCCGAGAAGAGGCCATCACGGTAACACACTCAGTTGATTCATTCTAATTAATTAAGGTTCAAGTTATCTACAACCGGACATTAACAAATTCCCATCTGCCCATAACCGCGGGCACGGCTTTCGAAAGTTCAATCCCTGCAGGGGAGTCCCAACTTAGCCCATGACAAGCTCTCACGGTCAACGAAGGAATAGACCTCCTCCCAAGACGTTTCGATCAGACTCGGTATCTCGGTTACTCAAGACACTTCGACAGGTTAAAACAAAACCAGCAACACCGCCCGAATGTGCCAATAAATCCCGATAGGAGCTGCACATATCTCTTTCTCAGGGCACACTCAGATGAACACTACGTACAACTAAAACCAACCCTCAA
>NC_057794.1:102031731-102034066 GCF_018294505.1 Triticum aestivum | reverse complement strand
AGAGGCTAGGTGGCAAATGGTAAGACCAATGTTGGGCATTGCTGGAAAAGCTTTAATCAAGGCGAAATATCAAGGGGTTCCCATTATAACCCAACCGCGTAAGGAACGCAAAATACGGGAACATAACACCGATATGACGGAAACTAGGGCGTCAAGAGTGGAACAAAACACTAGGCGAGAGGCCGAGCCTTCCACCCTTTACCAAGTATATAGATGCATTAAGATAACATGGCAATATAATGATATCCCAACAAGTAAATAAAAGATGTTCCAACAAGGAACGGGCTCCAATCTTCACCTGCAACTAGCAACGCTATAAGAGGGGCTGAGCGAAGCGGTAACATAGCCAATCAACGGTTTGCTAGGACAAGGTGGGTTAGAGGTTTGACATGGCAATTTGGGAGGCTTGCAAGCAAGTGGTAGGCATCGTAGCAATGGCATAGCAAAAGAGCGAGCAAACTAGCATAGCAAAGATAGTAGTGATTTCGAGGGTATGATCATCTTGCCTCCACAGTTGTCAGAGTTGTCTGGATCCTCGAAAGCAAACTCAACGGGCTCCTCGTTAGCAAACTCGTCTCCCGGCTCTACCCAAACAAGACAAACAAGCAACAAGGATACAATCAACCACGTGCAAGACCAAGCAACATGATGAAATGATGATATGCTATGCGGGATGTGATGCGGGATGCAAAATGCAAGATATGACAGGGAATGCATGAACCTGGCCTCAACTTGGAAAACCAAGTGTGCCACTAGAAAAATGAGATGAAATCGCTTGAAAACGATATAAAGAACGCCGGAATCGGAGTTACGGTTTGGAAATGGCAAGCGATTCAAAAATGACACCGGTCTGCGATTTACAGCAAGTAGGCATCTAAATGCAATGAGATGAACATGCTACAGCACCCAAACATGAGAACAAAATACATGGCAGGGATGCACACAAGATGCTTCACAAAAGTCTAGCACTGAGCTACGGCCAAATCATCCATTAACAGGTTCAAACAAGCATGGCAAAAACGCATATGGCAAACAGATCTCAGTCTTGGTGAAATTAACACTTGTCTGGAATTTCAGATCATGTAGCCCTCTTCGGAGCAACAAAACTACATGCTACAGGACCTGAACATGGCAAAGTAAAGCATGTCATGGAGCTACTAAAAGAGTTTAACAAAAGTCCCTTAGTGACCTTGAGCCAAAAGGGATCAGAAAATACAATTGCAAGCATGTGAACATAGCAAAACATAATCAGTTTCAGACTTAGTGAAAAACTGACACATGCTGAAATATAACTCAAGTAGGCATGTTAACAAGCTCGATGCACTCACTACAGAGCAAGTCGTGGAAAGACAAGCATACACCCATAAAGAAGGCACAAAATGCAAGCTAGACATGGCAAGAACAATAGCATAGCATGCACGGGTCAACTACAACATCACCGGCAAAATTGCAAACAAGTTGACAATCTGCCCAGATTCACAAAGTAGCAAAAGTAGAGCTCGATTGACTCAAGCTAGGGTGCTCCATAATTTCAAACAAAGACATGGATGGATAGATCACTAGAAGATTAACAAAACATCCTTACTGATCATCCTCAAAAGAGGCATGTATCACTAGGAAACAACATGAACATATGGCATCATGAGATAAACAATCCGACGACTTAGTGAAATTACTAAGTCCTTGAAAACAAAATTAGCAAGTCCACCACTTTGCAAGCTTGCACAAGTCACCACACACATCCTAAAAATACATGGGTTGCACCTCTGGAGAGATGACAAAACCCTTAACAAAACACATGTAGAACTCATGGGCATAGTATGCACACAATAATCATGGCAAAATTGACAAAAGTGCTAAATGGAGTAGCAGATCTGACAATTAACTCAAGTAGCCCTCTTCTAACAGCATTTTGGGCATCAAGATGAACTCTAATGAAAATGATGCATTGGAACGAAATGATGTCCTCTCTGAGATGAACATTTTGATATGCTATATGCATGAATCGGAGCTACTGATGCAAAGTTACGGAGCCGCGAACATGGCAACTTGGATCTGCAATTTCGGGACTTAGACAAAAAAAAACAACCTCGCGAAAATTAGGGTTTACTGTAGCAACCGAATCTGGATCCGATCTCGCCGGGGCACGGACGCCGAGGTTCACCGGAGGAGGCGGCGGGGCGAGGCCGGTGGATCTCGCCGGCGCGAGGGAGAGAAGGAGGACGGCGGGGCCGGGCACCGGACGTCGAGGAAGCGGGCGCGGCGAGCTCCGGCGGGGGTTGGTGGCCTCGGGCGGTGCGGACGAGGCCGGACCCGAGTGGCGCGGCGAGCTCGC